>NW_028289137.1:0-21352 GCF_059628265.1 Tinamus guttatus
CAACCTGTTGCTCCTCGTACACCCATTTCTACAACCTGTTGCTCCTCGAACAACCATTTCTACAACTCATCGCTCTTCGAACAGCTGTTTGTACAACCTGTCACTCCTCACACATCCGTTTCTACAACCTGTTGCTCCTCGCACACCTGTTTCTACAACTCATTGCACCTCGAACACCTGTTTCTACAACCTGTCGCTCCTCAAACACCCATTTCTACAACCTGTCACTCTTCACACATCCGTTTCTACAACCTGTTGCTCCTCATACACCCGTTCCTACAACCTGTTGCTCCTTGTTCCCCCCTTTCTACAACTCACCGCTCCTTGTACACCTGTTTCTACAACCTGTCGCTCCTCAAACACCCATTTCCACAACCTGTCGCTCCTCGTACACCCGTTTCTACAACCTGTTGCTCCTCGAACAACTGTTTCTACAACCTGTCGCTTCTCGAACACCCGTTTCTACAACCTGACACTCCTCGCACACCCGTTTCTACAACCGGCCGCTCCTCGCACACCCGTCGCACCCCCCGCGTCAGGCGGCCGGGCGGGCGGTGCCGGTGGAGGGTGACACCCGCCCCCCCCCCCCCCCCGCTGTCACCGCCTGTCACTGTCACCGACCTTGGATGGTGGCCAAGGGGTTGGCGGCCATGAGGGCCGGGGGGACGCCCAGAACGGGGCCTCTGCAAAGCAAAGCGGCGTCACGGGGACAACGGGGACAATGGGGACAACGGGGAGAAGGGGGACAACGGGGACAATGGGGACAACGGGGACAACGGGGACAAGGGGGGGAGAACGGGGACAAGGGGGGGAGAACGGGGACAATAGGGACAACGGGGACAAGGGGGGACAACGGGGACAGCGGGGGACAATGGGAGCAATGGGGAGAACGGGGACATTGGGGACAATGGGGACAATGGGGACAAAGGGAACAGCGGGGACAATAGGGGACATGGGGAGAACGGGGACAAGGGGGACAATAGGAACAATGGGGACAACGGGGACATTGGGTACAAGGGGGACAATGGGGACAAGGGGGACAATGGGGACAATAGAGACAGGACAGCAGGGACGATGGGGACAACGGGGACAATCGGGACATTGGGGCAGGACAGGGACAATGGGGACAACGGGGACAATAGAGACAATGGGGATAATGGGGACAGCGGGGACAAGGGGGACAATGGGGACAGTGGGCACAATGGGGACAACAGGGACAATGGGGATAATGGGGACAACAGGGACAATGGGGCAGAACGGGGACAACAGGGACAATGGGGACAATATGGACAGTGGGGACGATGGGGACAGCGGGGACAACAGGGACAAGGGGGGCAATGAGGGCAACGGGGACAGCGGGGCAGAACGGGGGCAATGGGGACAATGGGAACAATGGGCACCACGGGCACAACGCGCACAACTGGTACAGCGGGGCACAATGGGGACAACAGGCACAGCAGGGCACAACGTGCACAATGGGCACAGCGGGTACAATGGGGACAGTTGGCACATTGAGCACACTGCACACAGTGGGCACAATGGGGCACCCCGCACACACCGCACACAATGGGCACAACGAGCACAATGGAGCACACCGCGCGCAGAGGGCACAATGGGTACAATGGGACACACCATGCACAATGGGCACAATGGGGCACAATGAGCACACCGCGCACAATGAGCACACCACGCACAACATGCAGAATGGGCACAATGGGGCACACCGCACACAGTGGGGCACACTGGGCACAATGGGGCACAATGGGGCACAATGGGCACAATGGGGCACAATGGGGCACACCGCGCACAATGGGGCACAATGGGGCACACCGCACACAATGGGCACAATGGGGCACACCGCGCACAATGGGCACAATGGGGCACAATGGGGCACACCGCACACAATGGGCACAATGGGGCACACCGCACACAATGGGGCACAATGGGGCACAATGGGCACAATGGGCACAATGGGCACAATGGGGCACACCGCGCGCAATGGGGCACAATGGGGCACACCGCACACAATGGGCACAATGGGGCACACCGCGCACAATGGGGCACAATGGGGCACACCGCACACAATGGGCACAATGGGGCACAGTGCACACAATGGGGCACAATGGGGCACACCGCACACAATGGGCACAATGGGGCACAGTGCGCACAATGGGCACAATGGGACACACCGCGCACAATGGGCACAATGGGGCACAATGGGGCACAATGGGCACAATGGGGCACACCGCACACAATGGGCACAATGGGGCACAATGGGGCACAATGGGCACAGTGGGGCGCACCGCACACAATGGGGCACAATGGGGCACAGTGCGCACAATGGGCACAATGGTGCACACTGCGCACAATGGGGCACAATGGGGCACAGTGCACACAATGGGCACAATGGGGCACACCGCACACAATGGGGCACAGTGCGCACAATGGGCACAATGGGGCACACCGCACACAATGGGGCACAGTGCGCACAATGGGCACAATGGGGCACAGTGCACACAATGGGCACAATGGGGCACACCGCGCACAATGGGGCACAATGGGGCACACCGCACACAATGGGCACAATGGGGCGCACAATGAGCACACCGCGCACACTGCACGCAACGGGCACAACCCGTCACCCCGCGCACACCCCGTCACCCCACACACACCCCGTCACCCCACACCCCGTCACCCCACACACACCCCGCGCACACCCTGCGCTCACCCCACGTGGCCGCTCTGGGGGCTGCCCTGGCCGCTGTTGCTGGGGGGGGGGGGTCCCGGCGGGCAGGGCCGGGCGGCCACCGGGCACCGGGGACAGCGACGTCACTGCGGGAGGAGAGCGGGTGACGCCGGGTGACACCGGGTGACACCAGGTAACACCGGGTGACCCCAGGTGACGGGGACACCAGGTGACACTGGGTGACCCCGGGTGACGCTGGGTGACACCGGGTGACACCGGGTGACCGGGGGACACCGGGTGACCCCAGGTGACACCAGGTGACGCCGGGTGACGCCAGGTGACCCCAGGGAACACCGGGTGACGCCGGGTGACCCCAGGTGACGGGGACACCAGGTGACACTGGGTGATGCGGGTGACACCGGGTGACACCAGGTGACACCAGGTGACGCCGGGTGACGCGCACTGACCTGCGGTGCTCAGGGTGCCGGGGGCCGGTGGTAGCGGGAGGCTCCCGCCGGGGCTGCCGACCTGGTGGGGGAGAGACGGCGCGTGGGGACATTGGGGACAATGGGGACATTGAGGACAATGGGGACAATGGGGGGACAATGGGGGGACAATGGGGACAATGGAGGGACATTGGGGACAATGGGGACATGGGGGCCAGTTGAGGACACAGGGACATTGTGGCCATGTGGGGACGGGACAGGGGGACATGGGGGCAGGGGCCATGGGGCAGTTCCTATAGGGCAGGTCCCATGGGGCAGGTCCCGTGGGGCAGGTCCCATAGGGGTCGGTTCCCATGGGGCAATTCCCATAGGGCAGGTCCCATAGGGCAGTCCCCATAGGGCGGATCCCATGGGGCAGTTCCTATAGGGCAGGTCCCATGGGGCAGTTTCTATGGGGCGGGCGCCGTGGGGCAGGTCCCAAGGGGGCAGGTCCCATGGGGGGCAGTTCCCATAGGGGGCAGTTCCCATAGGGCAGAGGCTGTGGGGCAGGTCCTATGGGGCAGTGTCCATAGGGCAGGTCCCATGGGGGTCAGGTCCCATAGGGCAGTTTCCATTGGTCGGTTCCCATGGGGCAGTTCCCATAGGGCAGTTTCCGTGGGGCAGTTCCCATGGGGCGGTTCCCGTGGGGCAGTTTCCATTGGTCGGTTCCCATAGGGCAGTTCCCATAGGGCAGTTTCCATGGGGCAGTTCCCATGGGGTGGTTCCCGTGGGGCAGTTTCCATGGGGCGGGCGCCGTGGGGCAGTTCCCATAGGGCAGATCCCATTGGTCGGTTCCCGTGGGGCAGTTCCCGTGGGGCAGTTTCTATGGGGCGGGCGCCGTGGGGCAGTTCCCATTGGTCAGTTCCCATTGGTCAGTTCCCGTGGGGCAGTTTCTGTGGGGCAGTTTCTATGGGGCGGGCGCCGTGGGGCGGGTCCCATGGGGCAGGTCCCATAGGGGGCAGTTCCCATAGGGCAGAGGCTGTGGGGCAGGTCCTATGGGGCGGTGTCCATGGGGCAGGTCCCATAGGGGGCAGTTCCCATAGGGCAGTTTCCATTGGTTGGTTCCCATGGGGCGGTTCCCATGGGGCAGTTCCCATGGGGTGGGTGCCGTGGGGCAGTTCCCGTGGGGCAGTTCCCATAGGGCAGTTCCCATAGGGCAGGTCCCATTGGTCGGTTCCCGTGGGGCAGTTCCCGTGGGGCAGTTTCTATGGGGCGGGTGCCGTGGGGCAGGTCCCAAGGGGGCAGGTCCCATAGGGGGCAGTTCCCATAGGGGGCAGTTCCCATAGGGCAGGTCCCATAGGGCAGTTCCCATAGGGGGCAGGTCCCAAGGGGGCAGGTCCCATAGGGGGCAGTTCCCATAGGGCAGTTCCCATGGGGCAGTTCCCATGGGGTGGGTGCCGTGGGGCAGGTCCCAAGGGGGCAGGTCCCATAGGGGGCAGTTCCCATAGGGCAGGTCCCATTGGTCGGTTCCCATAGGGCAGGTCCCATGGGGCAGTTTCTATGGGGCGGGCGCCGTGGGGCAGGTCCCAAGGGGGCAGGTCCCATAGGGGGCAATTCCCATAGGGGGCAGTTCCCATAGGGCAGAGGCTGTGGGGCAGGTCCTATGGGGCAGTATCCATGGGGCAGGTCCCATAGGGGTCAGTTCCCATAGGGCAGTTCCCATAGGGCAGTTTCCATGGGTCGGTTCCCATGGGGCAGTTCCCATAGGGCAGGTCCCATTGGTCGGTTCCCGTGGGGCAGTTTCTATGGGGCAGTTTCTATGGGGCAGGCGCCGTGGGGCAGGTCCCAAGGGGGCAGTTCCCATAGGGGGCAGTTCCCATTGGTCGGTTCCCGTGGGGCAGTTTCCATGGGGCAGTTCCCATGGGGTGGGTGCCGTGGGGCAGTTCCCATGGGGCAGTTCCCATAGGGCAGGTCCCATTGGTCGGTTTCCGTGGGGCAGATCCTATAGGGGGCAGTTCCCATAGGGCAGGTCCCATTGGTCGGTTCCCATAGGGCAGTTCGCATAGGGGGCAGTTCCCATTGGTCGGTTCCCGTGGGGCAGTTCCCATGGGGCAGTTTCCATAGGGCAGTTTCCATTGGTCGGTTCCCGTGGGGCGGTTCCCATGGGGCAGTTTCCATGGGGCAGTTCCCATGGGTCGGTGGGCGCCGTGGGGCAGTTCCCATGGGGCGGGCGCCATGGGGCAGGTCCCAAGGGGGCAGGTCCCATAGGGGGCAGGTCCCATAGGGCAGTTTCCATTGGTCGGTTCCCATGGGGTGGTTCCCATGGGGCAGTTCCCATGGGGTGGGCGCCGTGGGGCAGTTCCCATAGGGCAGGTCCCATTGGTCGGTTCCCGTGGGGCGGTTCCCGTGGGGCAGTTCCCATGGGGCAGTTCCCATAGGGGGCGGTTCCCATAGGGCAGGTCCCATTGGTCGGTTCCTGTGGGGCAGTTTCCATGGGGCAGTTCCCATAGGGCAGGTCCCATTGGTCGGTTCCCGTGGGGCAGTTCCCATGGGGCAGTTCCCATAGGGCAGGTCCCATTGGTCGGTTCCTGTGGGGCAGTTCCCATGGGGCAGTTCCCGTGGGGCAGTTCCCATGGGGCAGATCCCATAGGGGGCAGTTCCCATAGGGCAGGTCCCATTGGTCGGTTCCCGTGGGGCAGTTCCCATGGGGCAGTTTCCATGGGGCAGTTCCCATGGGGCAGTTCCCGTGGGGCAGTTCCCATGGGGTGGGTGCCGTGGGGCAGGTCCCAAGGGGGCAGGTCCCATAGGGGGCAGTTTCCATGGGGCAGTTTCCATGGGGCAGTTCCCATAGGGGGCAGTTCCCATAGGGGGCAGTTCCCATAGGGCAGTTCCCATAGGGGGCAGTTCCCATTGGTCGGTTCCCGTGGGGCCGCACCAGGTGGGGGCTGTAGGCGGGGCCCTTGGCCGGGGGGGCGGGGCCTCCGCAGGGGTTGATCCTCTTCTCCTTCTGGCGCCGGTTGCAGAACCACACGCGGATCACCTCCTTCTCCATGTGCAGCTGCTCCGCGATGAGCAGGATCTCCTCCGACGTGGGCTTCTGGTTCTGGGGGCGGCGCGTCAGCCGGACGGACACCCGCGGGGCGCGCACAGCCGGCGGGACCCGCAGGGACGGCAGGTACAGCCGGCGGGACGGGAGGTACAGCCGGCGAGACACCCGCGGGGACAGCAGGTACAGCCGGCGGGACGCCCGCGGGGCGGCGCGCACAGCCGGCGGGATAGCAGGTACAGCCAGTGGAACACCCGTGGGGACGACACACACAGCCGGCAGGACCCACAGGGACGACAGGTACAGCCGGCGGGACCCACGGGGACGGCGCGTCAGCCGGAGGGACACCCGCGGGGCGGCGCACACAGCCGGCGGGGACGGCAGGTACAGCCGGAGGGACCCGCAGGGCGGCGCGCACAACCGGCAGGGACGGCAGGTACAGCCAGTGGGACACCCGCGGGGACGACACACACAGCCGGCAGGACCCACAGGGACGGCAGGTACAGCCGGCGGGACCCATGGGGATGGCAGGTACAGCCGGAGGGACACCCGCGGGGCAGTGCGCACAACCGGCGGAACGGCGGGTACAGCCGGAGGGATGGCAGGTACAGCTGACGGGACGCCCGCGGGGCGGCGCGCACAGCCGGCGGGACAGCAGGTACAGCCAGTGGAACACCCGCAGGGACGACACAGACAGCCGGCGGGACCCGTGGGAATGGCAGGTACAGCCGGCGGGACCCGCGGGGACGGCGCGTCAGCCGGAGGGACACCCGCGGGGCGGCGCGCACAGCTGGCGGGGACGGCAGGTACAGCCGGAGGGACCCGGAGGGCGGTGCGCACAACCGGCAGGGACGGCAGGTACAGCCAGTGGGACACCCGCGGGGACGACACACACAGCCGGCAGGACCCACAGGGACGACAGGTACAGCCGGCGGAACCCATGGGGATGGCAGGTACAGCCGGAGGGACACCCGCGGGGCGCGCACAGCCAGCGGGACCCGCGGGGACGGCAGGTACAGCCGGCGGGACGGCAGGTACAGCCGGAGGGACCCGCGGGGAGGACACACACAGCTAGCGGGACCCACAGGGACGGCAGGTACAGCCGGCGGGACCCATGGGGATGGCAGGTACAGCGGGAGGGACACCCTCAGCGGCGCGCACAGCCAGCGGGACGGCAGGTACAGCCGGCAGGACCCACGGGGATGGCAGGTACAGCCGGCGGGACGGCAGGTACAGCCGGAGGGACCCGCGGGGACGACACACACAGCCAGCGGGACCCACAGGGACAGCAGGTACAGCCGGAGGGACACCCGCGGGGCGGCGCGCGCAAGCGGCGGGGATGGGAGGTACAGCCGGTGGGACCCCTGCGGGGCGGCATGTACAGCCCGCGGGAGCCGCGGGGATTGTAGGTACAGCCGGCGGGACACCCGCAGGGCGGCACACACAGCCGGCGGGGACGGCACGCACAACCAGCGGGACCCACGGGGACAGCAGGTACAGCCGGCGGGACCCGCGGGAACGGCAGGTACAGCCGGAGGGACACCCGCGGGGCGGCGCGCACAACCGGTGGAACGGCGGGTACAGCCGGAGGGATGGCAGGTACAGCTGACGGGACACCCGCGGAGTGGCGTGCACAGCCGGCAGGGACGGCAGGTACAGCCAATGGGACACCCGCGGGGACGACACACACAGCCAGCAGGACCCACAGGGACGGCAGGTACAGCCGGAGGGACACCCGCGGGACGGCAGGTACAGGCAGCGGGACCCGCGGGGACGGCAGGTACAGCCGGCGGGACGGCAGGTACAGCCGGTGGGACACCCGCGGGGACGACACACAAAGTCGGCGAGACCCATGGGAATGGCACAACAGCCGGCGGGACCCATGGGGATGGCAGGTACAGCCGGCGGGACCGACGGGGACAGCAGGTACAGCTGGCGGGACCCATGGCGGCACACACAACCGGCAGGGACGGTGCACACAGCCAGTGAGACCCCCGGGGACGGCAGGTACAGCCGGTGGGACCCATGGGAATGGCAGGTACAGCCGGTGGGGGTGGCACGCACAGCCGGCAGGACCCACGGCGGCACGCACAGCTGGCGGGGACGGCACGCACAACCAACGGGAGCTGCGGGGCGGCTGGTACAGCCGGCAGGACCCGTGGGGTTGGTAGGTACAGCCAGCGGGGATGGCAGGTACAGTCAGTGGGGATGGCACGTACAGCCGGTGGGAGCCGTGGCACGGCAGGTACAGCCAGTGGGGATGGCACACACAGCCGGCAGGAGCCACGGCGGTGCACACAGTCGGCAGGGACGGCATGTACAGCCGGTGGGACCCATGGGGACAGCACGCACAACCGGCAGGGACAGCGTGCGTCACCGTGCCCGGTGGGACAGCACTGCACACAGCCGGCGGGGACAACCGTGGGACACAGCCGTGTGCACAGCTGGCAGGGACACTGCAGGGCCACCATGTGCGCACACCCGTCGGGGACACCCACTGGGGACACCCGCGAGGACAACACCACGCACACCCATTGGAGACACCCAGGAAGACACCGCACACCCATCAGGGACACCCACTGGGGACACCCGCTGGGACCCTGTACACACCTGTTGGAAACACCCGGAAGGACACCGCGCACCCGTTGGGGACACCTGGGAGGACCCTGCACCCCCATTGGGAACACCCCACGCACAACCGCGCACACCCATTGGAGACACCCAGGAGGACCCCGCACACCCGTCAGGGACACCTGCTGGGGACACCTGCGTGGACGACAGCACGCACACCCGTCGGGGACACCCGGGAGGACCCCGCACACCCATCAGGGACACCCGGAAGGACACTGCACACCCGTTGGGGACACCCACGGTGACGACACCACACACACCCATTGGGAACACCCGTGGAGGACACCCACGGCGGCAACACCACACACACCCGTTGGGGACACCCGGAAGGACACCGCGCACCTGCTGGGGACACCCGCGTGGACGACACCACGCACACCCATCGAGGACACCCGGGAGAACACGACACACCCACTGGAGACACCCATGGCGATGACACCACGCACACGCATGGGGGACACCCAAAAGGACAGCGCACACCCGCTGGGGACACCCGGGAGGACACTGCACACCCGTGGGGAACACCCCGCAGACACAACCGTGTGCGTAGCCATTGGGGACACCCGGAAGGACACCGCACACCCATTGAAGACACCCAGGAGGACACCACACACCCATTGGGGACACCCATGGCGAAGACACCACGCACACCCATCGGGGACACCTGGGAGGACCCCGCACACCCGTGGGGAACACCCCGCGGACACAACCACACGCGTAGTCATCGGGGACACCCGGAAGGACAGCGCACACCCACTGGGGACACTCACTGGGACCCCGCGCACACCCATTCGACACCGCACACCCGTCGGGGACACCCATTTGGGAACACCTATTGGGGACACCCGCGTGGACATCCCCGCACGCAGCCATCGGGGACACCCGCGAGGACACCGCGCACCCTTCGGGGACACCCACAGCGACGACACCACACACACCCGTCAGGGACACCCGCTGGGGACACCCGCGTGGACGTCCCCGTGCGCAGCCACCGGGGACACTCGGGAGGACACCGCACACCCGTCGGGGACACCCGGGAGCACCCCGCACACCCGTGGGGAACACCCCGCGGACACAACCGCGTGTGTAGCCATTAGGGACACCCGGGAGGACATCGCACACCCATTGAAGACATCCGGGAGGACACTGCACACCCATTGGGAACACCCATTGAGGACACCCACAGGGATACCCACAGGTGACCCTGTGTGCAGCCATTGGGGACACCCGGGAGGACACCGCACACCCGTTGGGAACACCCATCGGGGACACTCGTTGGGGACACCCACAGCGACGACACCACGCACACCCATCGGGGACACCCGGAACGACAGCGCACACCTGTCAGGGACACCCAGAAGGACCCCGCACACCCGTCGGGGCCACCCGGGAGGACCCCGCACACCCATTGGGGACACCCGGGAGGACACTGCACACCCGTGGGGAACACCCCGCGGACACAACCGCGTGCGTAGCCATTGGGGACACCCGGGAGGACATCACACACCCATCGGGGACACCCAGAAGGACACCGCACACCCACTGGGGACACCTGTGTGGATGATACCGTGCACACCCATCGGGGACACCCGAGGGGACAACACCACGCACACCCATTGGAGACACCCGGAAGGACAGCGCACACCCATTGGGGACACCCGGGAGGACACTGCACACCCGTGGGGAACACCCCGCAGACACAACCGCGTGCGTAGCCATTGGGGACACCCGGGAAGACATCACACACCCATTGAAGACACCCGGGAGGACACCGCACACCCATCGGGGACACCCGGAAGGACCCCGCACACCCATCGGGGACACCCGCTGGGGACACCCGCGCGGACGACACCACGCACACCCGTCGGGGACACGTGGGAGGACCCCGCACACCCATGGGGAACACCCCGCAGACACAAGCGTGTGCGTAGCCATCGGGGACACCCGGAAGGACCCCACACACCCATTGGGGACACCCACGACGATGACATCACGCACACCCATTGGGGACACCCGGGAGGACCCCGCACACCCATCGGGGACACCTGGGAGGACACCGCACCCCTGTCAGGGACACCCGCTGGGGACACCCACGCGGATGACACCACGCACACCCATCGGGCACACCCAGAAACACACCGCACACCCATCGGGGACACCCGGGAGGACCCCGCACAATAATTGGGAACACCCGCTGTGGATATCCACGGGGATGACATCACGGACACCCATCGGGGACGCCTGGGAGGACCCCGCACACCCACTAGGGACACCCAGAAGGACACCGCACACCCGCTGGGCACACCCGCGTGGACGACACCCCGCACACTCATTGGAGACACCCAGAAGGAGCCCGTAAGACCCGTCAGGGACACCCGGGAGGACCAACACCCCGCGCCAACACCCCGCGCCAACACCCCGCGCACACGCACCGCCAGGAAGCTCTTCTCCAGCGCGAAGCGCACGTTGGTCTCGATGCTGGTCCTCTTCTTGCGGCGCCGCCCGGGCAGCCCGTCCAGGGCCAGGCCCGGCCCGCTCAGCGCGTTGGGGCTGGGCAGCCCGGCGTCCACCGACATGGTCTCTGCGGGTGACACGTGGGGCGTCAGCGGGTGACGCTACACCCGCACGGCGCCGGTGACGGTGACGCTACACCCACACGGTGACGGTGATGCTACACCCGGATGGCACCGGTGGCGGTGACGCTACACCCGGGCGGCGGCGGTGACAGTGACACTACACCCGGACGGCGACGGTGACGGTGACGCTGCACCCGCACGGCGACGGTGACGCTACACCTGGACGGCGCCGGTGACGGTGACGCTACACCCGGACGGCGACGGTGACGCTACACCCGCACGGTGATGGTGACGCTACACCCGGACGGCGACGGTGACGCTACACCCACACAGCGCCGGTGACGGTGACGCTGCACCCGCACGGTGACGGTGACACTACACCCGCATGGTGACGGTGACGCTACACCCGGATGGCGCCGGTGGCGGTGACGCTACACCCGGGCGGCGGCGGTGACAGTGACGCTACACCCGGACAGCGACGGTGACGCTACACCCGCACGGTGACGGTGACGCTGCACCCGCACGGTGACGGTGACGCTACACCCGGATGGCGCCGGTGGCGGTGACGCTACACCCGGGCGGTGGCGGTGACGGTGACGCTACACCCGGACGGTGACGGTGACGCTACACCCGGGCGGCGACGGTGACGCTACACCCGCACGGCGCCGGTGACGGTGACGCTACACCCGGGCGGTGGTGGTGACGGTGACGCTACACCCGCACGGCGCCAGTGACGGTGACGCTACACCCGCACAGTGACGGTGACACTACACCCGGACGGCGGCGGTGACGCTACACCCGCATGGCGCCAGTGACGGTGACGCTGCACCCGCACGGTGACGGTGACGCTACACCCGGATGGCGCCAGTGGCAGTGACGCTACACCCGGGCGGCGGCGGTGACAGTGACACTACACCCGCACGGCACTGGTGACGGTGACGCTACACCCGGACGGCGACGGTGACGGTACACCCAGCCGGCGACGGTGACGGTGACGCTACACCCGCACGGCGCCGGTGATGGTGACGCTACACCCAGACGGTGACGCTACACCCGGGCAGCGACGGTGACGCTACACCCGCACAGCGCCGGTGACGGTGACGCTGCACCCGCACGGTGACGGTGACGCTACACCCGGATGGCGCCGGTGGCGGTGACGCTACACCCGGACGGCGCCGGTGACGCTACACCCGGCCAGTGATGGTGACGCTACACCCGAGCGGCGACGGTGACGCTACACCCGCACAGCGCCGGTGACGGTGACGCTGCACCCGCATGGTGACGGTGACGCTACACCCGGATGGCACCGGTGGCGGTGACACTACACCCGCACGGTGCCGGTGACGCTCACCCGCGTCGTTGAGCCACTTCTCCAGCAGCGGCTTCAGCTTGCACATGTTCTTGAAGCTCAGGTTGAGCGCCTCGAAGCGCGAGATGGTCGTCTGGCTGAAGTCGTTGCCATACAGCTTCCCCATGGCCAGCCCCACGTCGCCCTACAGGCAGACGGGCGGGCGCACAGGCGGACGGAGCCGGGATGGGGCCTTCCCGACGCCGCGCGCTCTTCCCAACACTCTTCCCATTGCTCTTCCCAATGCTCTTCCCATTGCTCTACTCAACACTCTTCCCAATCCTCTTCCCAACACTCTTCCCAATACTCTTCCCAATGCCCTACTCAACACTCTTCCCATTGCTCTTCCCAACGCTCCTCCCAATCTTCTTCCCATTGCTCTTCCCATTGGTCTTCCCAATACTCTACTCAATACTCTTCCCAATCCTCTTCCCAATCCTCTTCCCAATCCTCTTCCCAATCCTCTTCCCAATCCTCTTTCCATTGCTCTTCCCATTGCTCTTCCCATTACTTCTCCCAATCCTCTTCCCAACGCTCTTCCCAAAACTCTACTCAATGCTCTACTCAACGCTCTTCCCAACGCTCTTCCCATTGCTCTTCCCATTGCTCTACTCAACACTCTTCCCAATCCTCTTCCCAACGCTATTCCCATTTCTCTTCCCATTTCTCTTCCCAATGCTCTTCTCAATGCCCTACTCAACACTCTTCCCATTGCTCTTCCCATTGGTCTTCCCAATACTCTACTCAGTACTCTTCCCAATCCTCCTCCCAATGCTCTTCCCATTGCTCTACTCAACGCTCTTCCATTGCTCTTCCCATTGCTCTTCCCATTGCTCTTCCCATTACTTCACCCAATCCTCTTCCCAACGCTCTTCCCAAAACTCTACTCAGTGCTCTACTCAACGCTCTTCCCAACACTCTTCCCAACGCTATTCCCATTGCTCTTCCCATTGGTCTTCCCAATACTCTACTCAATGCTCATCCCAACACTCTTCCCAACGCTCTTCCATTGCTCTTCCCAACACTCTTCCCAATGCCCCACACTCCGCCCAGCACTCGACTAATCCTCTTCCCAATCCTCTTCCCATCCCTCTTCCCATCCCTCTTCCCAACCCTCTTCCCAATCCTCTTCCCAATCCTCTTCCCAACCCTCTTCCCAACCCTCTTCCCAACCCTCTTCCCATCCCTCTTCCCAATCCTGTTCCCAATCCTCTTCCCAACCCTCTTCCCATTCCTCTTCCCAATCCTGTTCCCAACCCTCTTCCCAACCCTCTTCCCAACCCTCTTCCCAACCCTCTTCCCAACCCTCTTCCCATTCCTCTTCCCATTCCTCTTCCCAATCCTCTTCCCATTCCTCTTCCCAACCCTCTTCCCAATCCTGTTCCCAATCCTCTTCCCAATCCTCTTCCCAATCCTCTTCCCAATCCTCTTCCCAATCCTCTTCCCAATCCTGTTCCCAACGCTCCTCCCATTGCTCTTCCCATTGCTCTACTCAATCCTCTTCCCAATCCTTTTCCCATTGCTCTTCCCATCCCTCTTCCCAATCCTCTTCCCATCCCTCTTCCCGTTGCTCCTCCCAACACTTCCCAGCCCTGGGGGAAGCCCTCCACGAGGCTCCTCCCCTGCCCTGAGGCTCCTCCCCTCCCCACAAAGCCCCTCCCCATCTCCAGGCTCCTCCCCTCCGCACGGAGGCTCCTCCCCTGCCCAGGCCTGTCCCTTCCCCCCAGAGGCCCCTCCCCTCTCCCCAAGGCTCCTCCCCCCAAGGCTCCTCCCCTCCACAGGCCCCTCCCCGCAGAGGTTCCTCTCACCCCAAGACTCCTCCCCTCCCCAAGGAGGCTCCTCCCCTCGCCAGTCCCTTCCCCCCAGAGGCCCCTCCCCTCCCAAGGCTCCTCCCCTCCCCTCAAGGCTCCTCCCCCCAAGTCTTTCTCCCCTCCCCCCCACGCTCCTCCCCTCCCGAGGCCCCTCCCTTCCCCCCAGAAGCCCCTCCCCTCTCCCCCCAAGGCTCCTCCCCCCCAAGGCTCCTCCCCCAAAGGCTCCCCCCCCCCCCAGGCCCATCCCTTCCCCAGGCTCCTCCCCTCTCCGCAGAGGCCCCTCCCATCCCAAGGCTCCTCCCCTCCCCTTAAGGCTCCACCCCCCAAGGCTCCTCCCTTCCCCAGGCCTGTCCCTTTCCCCTAAAGGCTCCACCCCTCCCCGAGGCTCCTCCCCCCAAGGCTCCTCTTCCCCTCCCCTCCCCTCTCCCCCAGAGGCTCCTCCCCCTCCCCGCAGAGGCTCCTCCCATCCCAAGGCACCTCCGCAGGCTCCTCCTCTCCCCAAGGAGGCTCCTCCCCATCCCAAGGCTCCTCCCCTCCCGAGGCTCCTCCCCTCCCCCCAGAGGCTCCTCCCCTCCCCAAGGAGGCTCCTCCCCTCCCAAGACTCCACCCCATCCCAAGGCTCCTCCTCTCCTCCCCAGGCCCATCCCTCCCCTCCCCAAGGAGGCTCCTCCCCTCCCCAAGGAGGCTCCTCCCCTCCCAAGGCTCCTCCCCTCCCCAAGGAGGCTCCTCCCCTCCCCAGTCCCTTCCCCCCAGAGGCCCCTCCCCTCGCCCCCAAGGCTCCTCCCCTCCCCCCAGAGGCTCCTCCCCTCCCAAGGCTCCTCCCCTCCCAAGGCTCCTCCCCTCCCCAGTCTCCTCCTCTCCCCAAGGAGGCTCCTCCCCTCCCCAGTCCTTTCCCCCCAGAGGCTCCACTCCCTCGAGGCCCCGCCCCCTAGAGGCCCCACCCCTAGAGGCCCCTCCCCTCGAAGCCCCGCCCCCTGGAGGCCCCGCCCCCCCGGGTACCTGGGTGAAGCCCAGCTTGATGCGGCGCTGTTTGAAGGTGCGGGCGAACTGCTCGAGCTCCTCCAGGTCGCTGGGCTCCTCCGGCGCCGCCTCCGCGCACTTGGGGGGCGGCCCCGGGCCCAGGGGGCACTCGGGGAGGCCGGGCCGGGGCGCCGGCTGCGGCGGGACCGTCGGCGTCAGCATCATCAGCATCATCATCATCAGCATCATCATCATCAGCATCACCATCAACATCACCATCATCATCATCAGCACCATCACCATCAACATCACCATCATCATCATCAGCACCATCATCATCAGCATCATCATCAGCACCATCAGCATCATCAGCATCATCAGCATCATCACCATCGGCATCAGCATCAGCATCATCACCATCGGCATCAGCATCACCATCAGCATCATCAGCATCATTAGCATCATCAGCACCATCAGCACCATCAGCATCATCAGCATCAGCACCATCGGCATCAGCATCAGCATCATCACCATCGGCATCAGCATCACCATCAACATCATCAGCATCATTAGCATCATCAGCACCATCACCATCGGCATCAGCATCATCAGCATCATCACCATCGGCATCATCAGCAGCAGCAGCAGCATCATCAGCACCATCATCATCATCATCATCATCACCATCGGCATCAGCATTATCATCAGCACCATCAGCATCATCAGCATCATCAGCACCATCATCATCATCATCAGCATCATCATCATCACCATCGGCATCAGCATCATCATCAGCACCATCATCATCAGCATCATCATCAGCAGCAGCACCATCAGCACCACCATTGGCATCATCATTATCATCAGCACCATCAGCATCATCATCACCATCACCATCGGCATCAGCATCATCATCAGCACCATCGGCACCATCATCATCATCACCATCAGCACCATCAGCATCATCATTATCATCATCAGCATCACCATCAGCATCATCAGCACCATCATCAGCACCATCGGCATCATCATCAGCATCATCATCATCACCATAACCATCGGCATCGGCATCATCATCAGCACCATCGGCACCATCACCATCGGCATCACCACCATCGGCATCAGCATCATCATCACCATCAGCATCATCATCATCACCACCATCGGCACCATCACCATCGGCATCACCATCGGCATCAGCATCATCACCATAACCATCGGCATCAGCATCATCATCATCACCATCAGCACCATCACCACCATCACCATCGGCACCATCATCGGCATAACCATCAGCATCATGACCACCAGCACCATCGGCATCAGCATCATCATTATCACCATAACCATCAGCATCAGTATCATCAGCATCATCATCATCACCATCAGCATCATCATCATCATCATCACCATCACCATCGGCATCACCATCATCACCATAACCATCGGCATCATCACCACCAGCACCATCAGCATCATCACCATCGGCATCACCACCATCGGCATCAGCATCATCACCATCAGCACCATCAACACAACTACCACCACCAGCACCACCAGCACCAGCACCACCACCATCACAACAACCTCCAGCACCATGATCACTATCACACCCACCACCACCACCATCACAACCACCACCACCACTGTCACTACCACCACCACCATCACAACAACCCCCAGCACCACAACAACCCCCAGCACCATGATCACTATGACACCCACCACCACCATCACAACAACCCCCAGCACCGCGACAACCCCCAGCACCATGATCACTATCACACCCACCACTATCACCACCACCACCATCAGCACCACAACCACCACCACCACAACCGCCAGCACTGTGGTCATTATCATCCACCACCATCACCACCATCACCATGACAACAACCCCGAGCACCATGGTCACTATCACAACCGCCACCACCATCACAACCACCATCACCACCATCCCCAGCACCACCACCACCACCACTGTCACCACCACCATCACAACAACCCCTAGCACCACAACAACCTCCAGCACCATGATCACTATCACACCCACCACTATCACCACCACCACCACCACCACCATCACAACAACCCCCAGCACCACAACAACCTCCAGCACCATGATCACTATCACACCCACCACCACCATCACCACCAACACCACCGTCACAACAACCCCCAGCACCATGATCACTATGACACCCACCACCACCATCAGCACCCCAACCCCCAGCACCGCGACAACACCCAGCACCATGATCACTATCACACCCACCACCACACCCACCATCACAACCACCACCGTCACCACAACAACCCCCAGCACCATGGTCACTATCACACCCACCACTATCACCACCACCACCATCAGCACCGCAACCACCACCACAACAACCGCCAGCACTGTGGTCATTATCATCCACCACCATCACCATGACAACAACCCCCAGCACCGTGGTCACTATCACACCACCACCACCGTCACCATGATCATTATCACACCCATCACCAGCACCACAACAACCGGCAGTACAACCATCATCTGACTGTCACCACCAGCACCATGATCGTTATCACACCCGCCACCACAATCACCACCCCCAGCACCATGATCACCGTCACACCCAGTGACCGTGATCACTGTCACACCCATTATCACAACCGCCACCGCTGTCACCGTCACCACCGTCACCCCGTCCCCGCGTGTCACCTGTGCGGGCAGCCCCGCGCGGGGGGGGCTCCCCAGGATCCCCGCCGGGTTCTGCTGAGGTAGCTGGAAGAGGTTGGCCGCCGGCAACAGCCCTGCGGGGTGACAACACCCGCGGTGACACCCCGACAACACCCGCGGGACGGTGACACGGGGGACGGCGCCACCCACCTGGCTGTCCCTGCTGCCCGGGTGGCAGCAGGAAGGGGGCGGCGGGTGGCAGCGGGTGACCGGGGACCAGCACCAACTGTTGCAGCTGCAGGAGCTGTTGCACGTCCTGCGGGTGACAACCGGCGCCGCGTCACCCGGCGGCGGCGGCGCCGGCGACACCGGCGGTGACACCGCGTTACCTGCGCCGAGAGCTGCAGGGCCAGCGGGGCGGCGGGCGGCGCGTCCCCCGCGGCCGTGGCGGGGACGGTGACACCGGCGGTGACGGGGACGGTGACGCCGGTGACGGGGACGGTGACGGCGGCGGCGGCGGCCGCCAGGAGCTGGGCCTGGGCCTGCTGCAGGAGCAGCTGCTGCGGGGGGGGGAGCAGGGCGGCCAGCTGGGGGGGGGACATTGGGGACATTGGGGACACGAGGGGGACATGGGGACACGATGGGGACACATTGGGGACATGGGGGACACGAGGGGGACATGGGGGAGACACGATGGGGACACATTGGGGACACATTGGGGACATGGGGGGGACATGGGGACATGTTGGGGACACGGGGACACGTTGGGGACACATTGGGGACACATTGGGGACATGGGGGACACGGGGACATGGGGGGGACGGGGGGACACATTGGGGACACATTGGGGACATGGGGGGGACATTAGGGACATGGGGACATGGGGACATGTTGGGGACACGGGGACACATTGGGGACAAGGGGGGGACATGGGGACGGGGACACATTGGGGACATGGGGACACGATGGGGACACATTGGGGACACATTGGGGACATTAGGGACATGGGACATGGGGACATGTTGGGGACACGGGGACACATTGGGGACACATTGGGGACAAGGGGGGGACATGGGGACATGGGGGGGACGGGGACACATTGGGGACATGGGGACACGATGGGGACACATTGGGGACACATTGGGGACATTAGGGACATGGGACACGGGGACACATTGGGGACACATTGGGGACAAGGGGGGGACATGGGGGGGGACGGGACACGGGGATACATTGGGGACATGGGGACACAGGGACACGGGGACATGGGGGGGACATTGGGGACACAGGGACATGGGGACATGATGGGGACACATTTGGGACATGGGGACATGGGGACATGTTGGGGACACGGGGACATGTTGGGGACACGGGGACAAGGGGGGGACATGGGGGGGACGGGGGGGACGGGGACACATTGGGGACATGGGGGGGACAAGGGGACACGGGGACATGGGGGGGACATTGGGGACATGGGGACACAGGGACACGGGGACACATTTGGGACATGGGGACATTGGGGACATGGGGACACGTTGGGGACACGGGGACACGTTGGGGACACATTGGAGAAACGGGAGACATGATGGGGACATGTTGGGGACACGGGGACACATTGAGGACAAGGGGGGGACATGGGGACACATTGGGGAACACATTGGGGACATGGAGGGGACAAGGGGACACGGGGACATGGGGGGGACATTGGGACACGGGGACATGGGGACACGATGGGGACATGGGGACACATTGGGGACACGATGGGGACACATTTGGGACATGGGGACATTGGGGACATGGGGACATGTTGGGGACACATTGGGGATATGGGGGACACGATGGGGACACATTGGGGACACGGGGGGCACGTTGGGGACATGGGGACACAGGGACACGGGGACATGGGGGGGACACGGGGACACATTGGGGACAAGGGGACATGGGGGCACATTGGGGACAAGGGGACGGGACACGAGGGGACGTGAGGGACGGGGACATAGGACATATTTGGGGACGGGGACGGGGGACACATGGGAGATGGGGGGGCACAGGGACCGGGGAACAGGTTGGGGACGGGGGACACAGGGACATGGGGACACAGGGACAGGGGAGACACGTTGGGGACAGGGGACACAGGAGGAGGGACACGGGGACATGTTGGGGACAGGGGGACAGGGAGACACAGGGACAGAGGAGGACACATTGGGGACAGGGGACATAGGGGGGATGGGGACATGGCAACGGGATATAGGGACGGGGGGACACATTGGGGACAGGGGGACACAGGGGACATTGGGGACAGAGGGGGACACGGGCAGGGGACAGGGACACGCGGAGGGGACACGGGGACACGGGGGGTGGGGAAGAGCCAGGGACAGGACACAGGGACAGGATGGGACAGATATGGGGACACGAGGAGGGATTCGGGGACACATTTGGGGACACATTTGGGACACATTTGGGGACAACAAGGGCACATTTGGGACACGGGGACCATTCGGGACACATTTGGGGACACATTTGGGGACACATTCGGGACACAAGGACACATTTGGGGACACGGGGACATTCGGGGACACATTTGGGGACACATTTGGGGACAGGCAGCAGGCAGCGGTTAGGCGGGGGGACACGAGGACACATTTGGGGACACATTTGGGGACCCGTTGGGGACGCAAGGACACGTTTGGGGACACGGGGACATGAAGACACGAGGACACATTGGGGACACGTCGGGGACACATTGGGGACACATTGGGGACAGCAGCAGTTGGGGGGGACACATTGGGGACATGGGACACAAGGACACATTGGGAACACGACACATTTGGGGACACAGGGACATGTTGGGGACACGACACATTGGGGACACATTGGGGACATGGGACACGACACATTGGGGACATGTTGGGGACACATTGGGGACAGCAGTGGTTAGGGGGGACATGAGGACACATTGGGGACACATTGGGGACATGGGGACACGAGGACACATTGGGGACATGTCGGGGACACATTGGGGACAGCAGTGGTTAGGGGGGACATGAGGACACATTGGGGACATGGGGACACGAGGACACATTGGGGACACATTTAGGGACATGAGGACACGTTGGGGACACGTCGGGGACACATTGGGGACAGTAGCGGTTGGAGGGACACGACACATTGGGGACACAAGGACAGATTCAGGGACATGAG
>NW_028289138.1:2500-77330 GCF_059628265.1 Tinamus guttatus
ACCCTAACCCTAACCCTAACCCTAACCCTAACCCCTAACCCTAACCCTAACCCTAACCCTAACCCTAACCCTAACCCTAACCCTAACCCCTAACCCCTAACCCCTAACCCCTAACCCCTAACCCCTAACCCCTAACCCTAAGCCAACTCCTCCCCCTCACCCTCACCCCTCACCCCTCACGCCTTACGCCTTATGCCTTACGCCTTATGCCTTACCACAAACTTGGGACCCTAGAGCTTAGACCCTACATCGTCACCCCCTTATTCTCCAACCCTGAAATGTGTCTGGAACTTGGAAGTTGGAAGCTGTTTTTTCCATTTGTTGGTTTTGGTTTATTTTTGAATTGTTAGTGTTCTTTGTTGTCTTGGAGTGTTTTATCATAGGTGTTGTTTCTTTTGTTGGTTAGTTTTATTGTAGGTCTTTTGGATTCTTGAGTTTTTTGGGTTGGTATTTCAGTTCTTAGTTTTATGGTTTTGGAGTTGCAAATTTGGAGTTCCTGATTTATTTAGATTGGTTGTGAGTAAATGTTTTTTGTCTTAGTTTTTTTTTGTGTGTGTGTTTGGTGGTATTTTCCTAGGTGCTTGGTTTTGTTTGGTATGTCTGTGTGTTCTTTACTTGTGTTCTTGTGTTTTTTCTCAGTTTTTTGTTTGTTTTTGGTTGTGATTTGTTTTCTGTTTGTTGTTTGGGATTTTTGGGTTCATATTTTTTTTTCACATTTTATTTTTCTTCAAGATTGTGGTTTTGCATAGTGTTTTTTGATGTTTTTGCTGTGGTTTCTGTTTTTTTCTGTTTCTGGAGTTCTTGTTTTGTTTAATTTCTGTTTTATTTTTTGTTTTTGGTTTTTGTTCAGTTTTGGGTTTGCTTAGTATTTGGTGTTTTTGGTTTTTTTAGAGAGTTTATTATTGGGGTGTTTTTTGGTTTTTTTGGGTTGTTTTTCATTTTTTGTGGTTGGGTTTGTTTTGGTGTTGGTGTTTTTTGTGTTTTTTACATTTTGTTTTTTGGTGGGGTTTTGTTTTCATGTGGTTTTGGTTTGGCAATTTATTCTTTTGTATTTGTTGGTTTTTTTCTTTCTTGTGTTTAGATTTTTCTTGTGTTTGGTTCTTTTTTTGGGCTTGTTTGTGTGTTCTTGGTTTTTGCTTGCTTTTTTTTGTTTTTGTTATATTTTGATTGAGGTTCTTTTTATTTTTGTTTTTTGTTTTGTTTTCTTTTTTGAGTCAGGTCTCTGATCTTTGTGCAATTGTGTTTATTGGTTTTTCTTGGTGTTTTGTTGACTTTTGGTGGTTTTTCTTTTTTGTTGTTTTTGTGGGCTTTAGGTTGATTTCTTGAGTTTCTGTTCCTGTAGTTGTCTTTTTGTTGCAGCCTGCTTTAGTGATGTTTTTGTGTGTGTTTTTGGGGTGGTTTCTCTATGTGGTTGTTGTTAGGGATAGGATAGATTCGAAATGTTTTTTGTGGATGAGTCATGTGGTGTTGTAGAGTTGGGTTTATAGCATCGTGTGTGTTTGCTTCTGTTATCAACTAAATTTTGTGTCTGGGGGCTGTATGTTTCTGTACTGTGTCATAGATTTGTGGTGGTGGTGGCTTTTAGCTATATGCTGTAGTCTGTTGTCCTGTGTGTGGTTATTGGTATTGTTTTGTGTATTTGGTATATATAAAAAGAAGAAAAATAATAAAGTTTTTGGGGAATAGTAGGCAGGGCTCATTTGCATATGCAATGAGATCTAGCCAAGAAAAAGGATACTAGCTGGGAGTAAAAAATTAAATATTTTTATTATTTAATAATTTATTTAATTTTTTACTCCCAGCTAGTATGCTTGAAAAAGTAAATAGAGCAAAGCAGAAGAGGTAGAGTAAAGAGCAAGAAGTAGAGGTAGAGCAAAGAGCAAGGAGGAAGGAGCAAGAAGTAGAGGTAGAGCAAAGAGCGAAGAGCAAGGAGCAAAGAGCAAGGAGGAGGAGGAAGAGGTAGAGCAAAGAGCAGGAGGAAGAGCAAAGAGCAAAGAGCAAGGAGAAGAAGGAAGGAGGAAGAGCAAAGAGCAAAGAGCAAGGAGCAGGAGGAAGGAGGAAGAGCAAAGAGCAAAGAGCAAGGAGCAGGAGGAAGGAGGAAGAGCAAAGAGCAAAGAGCAAAGAGCAAAGAGCAGGAGGAAGGAGGAAGGAGGAAGGAGGAAGAGCAAAGAGCAAAGAGCAGGAGGAAGGAGGAAGAGCAAAGAGCAGGAGGAAGGAGGAAGAGCAAAGAGCAAAGAGCAGGAGGAAGGAGGAAGAGCAAAGAGCAAAGAGCAGGAGGAAGGAGGAAGAGCAAAGAGAAGAAGGAAGGAGGAAGAGGTAGAGCAAAGAGCAAAGAGCAAAGAGAAGAAGGAAGGAGGAAGAGGTAGAGCAAAGAGCAAAGAGCAAGGAGAAGAAGGAAGGAGGAAGAGGTAGAGCAAAGAGCAAAGAGCAAGGAGAAGAAGGAAGGAGGAAGAGGTAGAGCAAAGAGCAAAGAGCAAGGAGAAGAAGGAAGGAGGAAGAGGTAGAGCAAAGAGCAAAGAGCAAGGAGAAGAAGGAAGGAGGAAGAGCAAAGAGCAGGAGGAAGAGCAAAGAGCAGGAGGAAGAGCAAAGAGCAGGAGGAAGAGCAAAGAGCAGGAGGAAGAGCAAAGAGCAGGAGGAAGAGCAAAGAGCAGGAGGAAGAGCAAAGAGCAAAGAGCAGGAGGAAGGAGGAAGAGCAAAGAGCAAAGAGCAGGAGGAAGGAGGAAGAGCAAAGAGCAAAGAGCAGGAGGAAGGAGGAAGAGCAAAGAGCAAAGAGCAAGGAGAAGGAGGAAGAGCAAAGAGCAAAGAGCAAAGAGCAAGGAGGAAGAGCAAAGAGCAAAGAGCAAGGAGGAAGAGCAAAGAGCAAAGAGCAAGGAGGAAGAGCAAAGAGCAAAGAGCAAGGAGGAAGAGCAAAGAGCAAAGAGCAAGGAGGAAGAGCAAAGAGCAAAGAGCAAGGAGGAAGAGCAAAGAGCAAAGAGCAGGAGGAAGGAGGAAGAGCAAAGAGCAAAGAGCAAGGAGAAGGAGGAAGAGCAAAGAGCAAAGAGCAGGAGGAAGGAGGAAGAGCAAAGAGCAAAGAGCAAGGAGAAGGAGGAAGAGCAAAGAGCAAAGAGCAAGGAGAAGGAGGAAGAGCAAAGAGCAAAGAGCAAGGAGAAGGAGGAAGAGCAAAGAGCAAAGAGCAGGAGGAAGGAGGAAGAGCAAAGAGCAAAGAGCAAGGAGAAGGAGGAAGAGCAAAGAGCAAAGAGCAAGGAGAAGGAGGAAGAGCAAAGAGCAAAGAGCAGGAGGAAGGAGGAAGAGCAAAGAGCAAAGAGCAAGGAGAAGGAGGAAGAGCAAAGAGCAAAGAGCAGGAGGAAGGAGGAAGAGCAAAGAGCAAAGAGCAAGGAGAAGGAGGAAGAGCAAAGAGCAAAGAGCAAGGAGAAGGAGGAAGAGCAAAGAGCAAAGAGCAAGGAGAAGGAGGAAGAGCAAAGAGCAAAGAGCAAGGAGAAGGAGGAAGAGCAAAGAGCAAAGAGCAAGGAGAAGGAGGAAGAGCAAAGAGCAAAGAGCAAGGAGAAGGAGGAAGAGCAAAGAGCAAAGAGCAAGGAGAAGGAGGAAGAGCAGGAGGAAGAGCAAAGAGCAGGAGGAAGAGCAAAGAGCAAAGAGCAGGAGGAAGGAGGAAGAGCAAAGAGCAAAGAGCAGGAGGAAGGAGGAAGAGCAAAGAGCAAAGAGCAAGGAGAAGGAGGAAGAGCAAAGAGCAAAGAGCAAAGAGCAAGGAGGAAGAGCAAAGAGCAAAGAGCAAGGAGGAAGAGCAAAGAGCAAAGAGCAAGGAGGAAGAGCAAAGAGCAAAGAGCAAGGAGGAAGAGCAAAGAGCAAAGAGCAAGGAGGAAGAGCAAAGAGCAAAGAGCAAGGAGGAAGAGCAAAGAGCAAAGAGCAGGAGGAAGGAGGAAGAGCAAAGAGCAAAGAGCAGGAGGAAGGAGGAAGAGCAAAGAGCAAAGAGCAAGGAGAAGGAGGAAGAGCAAAGAGCAAAGAGCAGGAGGAAGGAGGAAGAGCAAAGAGCAAAGAGCAAGGAGAAGGAGGAAGAGCAAAGAGCAAAGAGCAAGGAGAAGGAGGAAGAGCAAAGAGCAAAGAGCAAGGAGAAGGAGGAAGAGCAAAGAGCAAAGAGCAGGAGGAAGGAGGAAGAGCAAAGAGCAAAGAGCAAGGAGAAGGAGGAAGAGCAAAGAGCAAAGAGCAGGAGGAAGGAGGAAGAGCAAAGAGCAAAGAGCAGGAGGAAGGAGGAAGAGCAAAGAGCAAAGAGCAAGGAGAAGGAGGAAGAGCAAAGAGCAAAGAGCAAAGAGCAAGGAGGAAGAGCAAAGAGCAAAGAGCAAGGAGGAAGAGCAAAGAGCAAAGAGCAAGGAGGAAGAGCAAAGAGCAAAGAGCAAGGAGGAAGAGCAAAGAGCAAAGAGCAAGGAGGAAGAGCAAAGAGCAAAGAGCAAGGAGGAAGAGCAAAGAGCAAAGAGCAGGAGGAAGGAGGAAGAGCAAAGAGCAAAGAGCAAGGAGAAGGAGGAAGAGCAAAGAGCAAAGAGCAGGAGGAAGGAGGAAGAGCAAAGAGCAAAGAGCAAGGAGAAGGAGGAAGAGCAAAGAGCAAAGAGCAAGGAGAAGGAGGAAGAGCAAAGAGCAAAGAGCAGGAGGAAGGAGGAAGAGCAAAGAGCAAAGAGCAAGGAGAAGGAGGAAGAGCAAAGAGCAAAGAGCAAGGAGAAGGAGGAAGAGCAAAGAGCAAAGAGCAGGAGGAAGGAGGAAGAGCAAAGAGCAAAGAGCAAGGAGAAGGAGGAAGAGCAAAGAGCAAAGAGCAGGAGGAAGGAGGAAGAGCAAAGAGCAAAGAGCAAGGAGAAGGAGGAAGAGCAAAGAGCAAAGAGCAAGGAGAAGGAGGAAGAGCAAAGAGCAAAGAGCAAGGAGAAGGAGGAAGAGCAAAGAGCAAAGAGCAAGGAGAAGGAGGAAGAGCAAAGAGCAAAGAGCAAGGAGAAGGAGGAAGAGCAAAGAGCAAAGAGCAAGGAGAAGGAGGAAGAGCAAAGAGCAAAGAGCAAGGAGAAGGAGGAAGAGCAGGAGGAAGAGCAAAGAGCAGGAGGAAGAGCAAAGAGCAAAGAGCAGGAGGAAGGAGGAAGAGCAAAGAGCAAAGAGCAGGAGGAAGGAGGAAGAGCAAAGAGCAAAGAGCAAGGAGAAGGAGGAAGAGCAAAGAGCAAAGAGCAAAGAGCAAGGAGGAAGAGCAAAGAGCAAAGAGCAAGGAGGAAGAGCAAAGAGCAAAGAGCAAGGAGAAGGAGGAAGAGGTAGAACAAAGAGCAAAAAGGAGGAAGAGCAAAGAGCAAGGAGGAGGAGGAGGAGGAAGTGGGGCAAAGAGGAAGAGGAGGAGGAGAAGGAAGTAGGGCAAAGAGGAGGAGGAGGAGGAGAAGGAAGTAGGGCAAAGAGGAGGAGGAGGAGGAGAAGGAAGAAGTAGGGCAAAGAGGAGGAGGAAGAAGTTGGGCAATAACAGGCACTACAAGATAAAAAATAAGAATACTGCAAAACTCAGGCTTCTTATTTTTACAAGGGTTAGGATAGAATTAAGGGAAAAGGGGAAAGTTTAGGGATAAAAAGGAAGAGCAAAAGGGTAGATTTAAGAGGGCAAAGAGAAAAGAGTAAATACAGGAAAGCATGTACTTCAAGAAAGACACCATCACCACCAAAACTATCTTTATTTGAAATGACTGACCACAAAACCAACTTTATTGGAAAAAAGACAGACTCCAACTGCAACATTTTTTATTTTTTGGAGGAATATTTACAGCTGTGCTTTCCTAACAAACTGTTGGGGAAAGCAAGCATGTTTATCATCCCAAGAGGAAACAAAGAATCTATGACCGTACCATTCCTCATATTCAGTACCTGTAAAGAAACCCAGAAAGACCAGAGCAGTTACAGCCTACAGTGAAAGTGAAGCTAGAGCAGAATACACACACACACTGCATCAATTGCAGATATATCACAACACCCATCTCTGCAATCACAGCACACCTGCTCACAGCCACCAGACCTGCTCACAGCCACCAGCACACACTACGTAGCCTTCCACAGTAATGGGCAGACACCACCAGGTTGTCAGAGAGCGCCCGGTAACTGGGTTACCGGGCACCCCAAAAAAACTCCCTGCCTAGAAAACCCCGGTCCCGGAACCAAACTCTGGGCAAACTTTGGCGACGATCGTCGCCTCGCAGAGTGGCCGGGACCGAGGAAAAAAAAAACCCAGCCGGGGAAAAATAAAAAAAAACCCCGGCTGGGATTTTTTTTTTTTTATTAAAAATTTCTAAATGCTAGCTACAACCTGGAAAAGGAAAAAGGTCATTAGGTATACAAGTTTATCACCATTCCAGGAAAACAACCAGCATCATCCATCCCCACAATAGCCCTAGCACCAGCACACATTAGAGATCCTATTGGATAAACCACATATTCAGAGAGGACCCAGTAACAGGGTTACCCAGCACCACCAAAAAAAAAAAAAACACCCTACCGAGAAAACTCTGGCCCCAAGACCAAACACCAGGAAAACTTTGGCAAGGATCTTGGCCTCACAAAACAGCCAGGACCAAGGAGGCAAAACACCATCACCACCACCCCACACCTAACACCTACAAAACAACCACAACACACACACACACACACACCTCAGCTAGATGTTTTTTTTGAAAAGCTCAAACACTTCCAAATGCTAGCTACAACCTAGGGAAAAAAAAAAGGCATTACACATGCAAAATTAGACACAAGCATCACCAAAACCAGCCAGCACACCATGGGCCACTTCACCGCAATCATCACTGCAACAACTAAAACCACCAACTTCCTAATTCCCTAGGTAAAACAGCCCATGAGCACAATCAGGAACACCCTAAAAGGTCAACCAGTAACTTCTACACTGCTGACCACTCTGTACACACACACATCCCAACACACACACGCCAACACACCCATACTCCAACACAAAGCCCTAATTTACCACAACACAGTCACACAGATACTCCAAATGAGCCTTAAGACATTGAAATACAGCTGCCGGTAGCAAAAAAAAAAAAAAAAAAAAAAAAAAAAAAAAAAAAAGAGAACACCCAAAGTGCCAGCTAAGGCCAAAATATTGAGGCAAAAGGCGCAAGGCGGGAAAGGGGGCGGCGCAAGGCGGGAAAGGGGGCGGCGCAAGGCGGGAAAGGGGGCGGCGCAAGGCGGGAAAGGGGGCGGCGCAAGGCGGGAAAGGGGGCGGCGCAAGGCGGGAAAGGGGGCGGCGCAAGGCGGGAAAGGGGGCGGCGCAAGGCGGGAAAGGGGGCGGCGCAAGGCGGGAAAGGGGGCGGCGCAAGGCGGGAAAGGGGGCGGCGCAAGGCGGGAAAGGGGGCGGCGCAAGGCGGGAAAGGGGGCGGCGCAAGGCGGGAAAGGGGGCGGCGCAAGGCGGGAAAGGGGGCGGCGCAAGGCGGGAAAGGGGGCGGCGCAAGGCGGGAAAGGGGGCGGCGCAAGGCGGGAAAGGGGGCGGCGCAAGGCGGGAAAGGGGGCGGCGCAAGGCGGGAAAGGGGGCGGCGCAAGGCGGGAAAGGGGGCGGCGCAAGGCGGGAAAGGGGGCGGCGCAAGGCGGGAAAGGGGGCGGCGCAAGGCGGGAAAGGGGGCGGCGCAAGGCGGGAAAGGGGGCGGCGCAAGGCGGGAAAGGGGGCGGCGCAAGGCGGGAAAGGGGGCGGCGCAAGGCGGGAAAGGGGGCGGCGCAAGGCGGGAAGTCAGCAACAAAATCCACTAATGACAACATTCTGTTTCCAACCACTCTCAAGCTCATCTTCTCATTAGGGCACAACCCTTTGTCCAACACCTCTTTTGAAAAATCTGCAAACACTACTCTCCACCTCAAAAAAAAAAAAAAAAAAAACACACACACACCCCCCCATCTGCCTAACCAACGCCTCCACCCCACTCCTTTGAAATCAATAAATACACCAAGAGGGAGACACAGGCTGACCAATCAGTGCTCCAGGCTATTGTTGCCACACTCCACTACTTCCTACTTGCTATAGTCCTAGATGCATGCCAAAACCCAAAGAACAAGAGCAAGCTCAAAACCAGAGCAAAACACCATACAGGTACAACACAGATCAGAGAGAAACACACTGGAACTGCCTGCCCCAACAAACCCACACTGTCTCCTGTGCAAAACCCAAAACATCACTCTCTCACTGCTCATTCAAAAGAGGCAACCATACTAGATGGCCTGGCAGCGCACACACTCAAGACGCGCACACACTCAAGACGCGCACACACTCAAGACGCGCACACACTCAAGACGCGCACACACTCAAGACGCGCACACACTCAAGACGCGCACACACTCAAGACGCGCACACACTCAAGACGCGCACACACTCAAGACAACCTGACACCTTCTATTCCTTCACTTAGCTTTCACAGGGCACAGGGTCACCACAGGACTTTGGGAGCCATCCTCAGCAGGCAGATGCATCTTCTTCAATCTTTTTATTTTGGAGACCTTATTCACCTCCATCACCTGCCAAACCACAGCACAAGTGGTCACCCATGTAAACCGTCAGCTCCCACCTCACCCGCAAAAACAGTCTGCCCCAAAGTACTGCTGTCATTCCGCTCACCTGCTCTGTGTCAGATCCTCACTCCGGTAACGGGGCTGTGATGACACCTAGAACACACACAAATCAAGCGACTCATCCATTGAGCAGGGGTGACTACTGCTAGATCTAGCGACGCACCCTTTTCTCCAGTCGCTCTGCCTCACCCCAACTCCTCAGCTGTGAAGGCAAAAGGTCCATACAGCACCTGAAAGAGCAGAGGAAAAACAGATCACTAAGAGGTAACTTGGAAACTCTACTCCACACAAAAAGAACAAGACATGTACACACAGCCACACACATACATGAGGAAACATGCACACACACCATCAGGCAGAAAGCCCTAACCCACCACTACACACTCAACTGCTCTAGACAACCCCTACAACATTCAAATAGCGTTAGCCATAGCATAAAGAGGATAGTTAAGAGCAAATGACTGAGACAAAAACATTCAAGCAGTAAGGAGCCAGGGCCTTGACAGAACCAGTAAAGGGCGCAAGGCGGGGGCGGCGCAAGGCGGGGGCGGCGCAAGGCGGGGGCGGCGCAAGGCGGGGGCGGCGCAAGGCGGGGGCGGCGCAAGGCGGGGGCGGCGCAAGGCGGGGGCGGCGCAAGGCGGGGGCGGCGCAAGGCGGGGGCGGCGCAAGGCGGGGGCGGCGCAAGGCGGGGGCGGCGCAAGGCGGGGGCGGCGCAAGGCGGGGGCGGCGCAAGGCGGGGGCGGCGCAAGGCGGGGGCGGCGCAAGGCGGGGGCGGCGCAAGGCGGGGGCGGCGCAAGGCGGGGGCGGCGCAAGGCGGGGGCGGCGCAAGGCGGGGGCGGCGCAAGGCGGGGGCGGCGCAAGGCGGGGGCGGCGCAAGGCAAACATCCACAGATGACAGCATTCTTTTCAACCACTCTCAAGCTCACTCTCTCATTAGGGCAGGACCCCTTGTCCTCCCAACTCTTTTGAAAAATCTGCAAAGACTGCTCTGCATCTGAAAAAACAAACCAAACACATCCACCTGCCTGATCAACCCATCCCTGCTTCTAAAAAAAAAAAAAAAAAAAAAAAAAAAAAAAATCAATCAACAAATCAAAAGGAAGACACAGGCTGACCAATCACTGCCCCAGGCTACTATTGCCACATTATGCTACTTCCTACTCGCCATAGCACTAGAGGAATGCCAAAACCCAAAGAACAAGAGCAATATTGTAACCTGACCAAAACAACACACAGGTACAACACAGACCAGAGAGAAACACACCAGAACTGCCTGCCCCAACACACCCACACTGTCTGCTGTGCAACACCCAAATCATCACTCACACACCACTCATCCAAGAGAGGTAACTATACTAGATAGCCTGGCAGCACACGCTCCAGACGCACACGCTCCAGCCGGCCCAACACCTTCTCTCCCTTCACTTAACTTGTTGAGGGCTCAGGGTCACCGTGGGACTTCGGGAGCCATCCTTGACAGCCAGATGCATCGTCTTCAGTCTTCTTATTTTGGACCCCTCGTTCACCTCCATCGCCTGCCAAACCACAGCACAAGAGGTCACCGACCTAAACACCGGCTCCCACCTCACCCGCAAAAACACTCTGCCCCAAAGCACTGCTGTCATCCTGCTCACCTGCACTGTGTCAGATCCTCACTCTGGTATTGGAGCTGTGATGACACCTAGAACCAACACAAGTGAAGTGACTCATCCGTTGGGCAGGGCTGACAAGTCCTAGATCTACTGACACACCGTTCACTCCGGTCACTCTGCCTCACCTCAAATCCTCAGCTATGAAGGCAGAAGGCCCACAAGGCACCTGAAAGAGTAGAGGAAAAACAAATTGTCAAGAGGGAAGGTGGAAACCCCAGCACACAAAAAGAGCAAGAAACCTATGCGCAGCCCCATACACACACATACACAAATCAGGCAGAAAGACCTAATCCACCACAACACACTCGGACGTTCTAGACGAGCCCTGTAACATTCAAATACGCTACTCTACATCTGAAAAACAAACCAATGCCTGCCTGACAGACCCATCTCTGCCTCTAAAAAATAAATAAATCCATCAGGCACACGACACGCAGGCTAACCGATCAACGGTGCGAGCTGTCGCTGCCACGTTCCACACGTTGCTATGGCCATCTCCCACACCCGAGGCAGCTCCAGCCCCACACAAACAGGCACACGCACAACGTCAGACAAACAGAAGAAGGTCCTTTGGAAAAGGACCTATTAGCACACAGAAAACACCAACAATTATGAGAGCGCCGTGACATCGTGACCGTGCGGACCCGACGCTCGGCCCGAGCGCAGAAGGAAGGCAAAAGCCAATGCCGGCGTCGGAAAGGGGCCGGCAAAGCCGGAAAGAGCGATATGGAAGAGGCCTTCAAAAAAGGCCCGATGCTGTGACTTTGCAGGGAAGATGACCCTGAAAGAGCGCCACGAATCTGCAAAACGAGACTGGCCTCAGAAGAGGAAAGCGGGTCCGATAAGGCCTCGACGACAGAGGTGAAGAGGATCGGCCACAGACAGGCAAGACCTAGAGATGGGGGGACGGAACGCCCCTTAACCGCATTTGCGGCATAAGATGGGATCTGTTGGCACTATGACAAGGAGTCGGGCCAGGCAGAGAGACAAAGGATGCCTACAAGGCTAGTGTTCCAGAACACAGAAAAAATAGAGCAAGCTCAAAACCCGAGCGAAACAGTGCACAACTAGAACACGTACACACACCACAGAGACATGGGCTGGAGCTGCCTGCCCTAGCACACCTGAGCTTCCTCCTGCACGATACCCAACACACCATCCTCGCACACCGCTCATCTAAACGAGGCAGCTGTACTAGATGGCCAGGCAGCACATACACACACACACACACACGCACACACAGAGGGTATTGGGCTGCCTCAGCTCTACCCCTTCACTTAGCTTTCACAGGGCTCCGGGTCACCGCAGGACTGTGTGAGCCATCCTCAATGGGCAGATGCACCTTCTTCAATCTTCATACTTCGGACAGCCCGTTCACCTCCGTCACCTGCCAAACGACAGCATGAGCGGTCAGCCTGGGAACGGTCAGCTCCGGTCTCATCCACAAAAACACCCTGTCCAAAGCACTGCAGTCATTCTGCTCACCTGTGCTATGTCGGATCCTCACTGCACTCTAAAGGCTGTGATAACACCTAGAAAAAGCAGAGGAAAAGCAAATCACAGAGTCTGCCTACACCCCTCTGCACCGACACACCAAGACACACCGACACACCCAGACACACCCAGACACAGCCCTAATCCATCACAACACAGACACACAGACACAGCCCTAATCCATCACAACACAGACACTCAGATGCTCTAGACCAGCACTAAGCCATTCTAATACCGCTGCCCATGGTAAAAAGTGGCCAGCTGATCCCAAAAGACTGAGGCCAAACACACAAGCAATAAGGAGCCAAGGCCTTGACATGAAACAAAAGATAAAGGGGATGTCAGAAAATGGACGCAGGGCAAAAGGGGGGTGGGGGAAACACAGTCAGGATGGCGCGACACCTCCAATCCCTCTACTTAGCCTTTGTGGGGCTCTGGGTCACCGCGGGGCTTCGGGAGCCATCCTCAACGGGCAGAAACATCTTCTTCCATCGGATTTCAGGCACCCCATTCACCACCACCACCACCTGTCAAAATACAGCAGGAGTTGTCACCCTTGTAACAGCCAGCTCCCACCCCAACGGGATGGGCGCTCTCCTCCAAAGTACCGCTGTCCTTCTGCTCACCTGCACGGTGCCAGATTCCCACTCCGGTACCAGGGCTGCGAGGACACGCAGGACACCTAGAACCAACAAAAGTACCAAGCGACTCATCTGTTAGGCAGGGATGACAACTCCTAGATCTACTGACACACCATCCTATGCAGTCACTGCCTCGCTCGAGTCCTCTGCTGCCAATGCTAAAGGCCTACACAGCACCTGAAAGAGAAAAGGAAAAGCAAATCACCGAGAGCAGCCTGGCAACACCTCACCACACACAAATAACCCAACACAGACATGGAAGCACCCCATCTCACCTGTTCAGGCTCCTTCTGCTCACTCAGCTTCTCCTCTCAGCAACCCTTAGCACAAGCTGCAAAAAATGAAGGGAGAGGACAGAATCACACGTCATGTGCAACAATACCCCACTACAACACCATTACCTCTTCTGGGAGCCCATGCAGAACACGGGACGATGCTCCGCAGCCCCTACGCCTGCCGTGGTGCCTGGAAAAACAGAACACGACTGAACGAGAAGAACAGGACCGGGAGGACAACACCCACGCGATAGGCTCTGCTTTGTCTCGTGGGCCCACGCTCACCTTGCCGTGATCCTCTGGAACGTGGGTGACCTGCTGGCCCCAGTGCTTGACACCTACAGACACAAAGAAAATAGCCATCAGAAAGGCCACAGCCTGCAAGATTCTCCATCAAACAACTCTCTAGCTCCTCTTCATTTTGAGAGGACCCTTTCCTACCCCTGCTGTTTTGGGAACCCTGGAAACACAGCTCTGCATCTCAAAAGCAAATCGATGCCAACCTGAGAGACCCACCGACACCTTTCCCCCCAAAAATAACTACATCCAGTTGATTATGCACGGGCAGACCAATCAGTGCTCTGGGCCATGACCACCAATCTCCGTGCACTGACTCTTATGGGCGAGGCAGCTCCAGCCCCACACATACAGCCACGCACACAAACATCACTGGACAAACAGATGAAAGCCCTATGCAAAAGAACCCACTACCATGCGGGAGATCCTAAGAACTAGAAAAATCCTGTGGCATCAGAGCTACGCGGCCCCATTGCTCAGCAAAAGTAAGAAGTCAAATGCCAGCATCTGAGTGAAAAAGGGGCCAGCTAAGTCAATGGTAGCAATGAGGCAAAGACCTTCTAAAAAAAGAATGGATGCTGTAACGATGCAGGGAAGACAGCCCTGAAAGGGTGCCGCAAAGGCACGACACGAGACTGGCCTCCAAAGAGGAAAGCGGGGAGGATGAGGCCCCGATGACGGCGCAGAAGATGAATGGCCGCAAAGAGCCGAGAGACCGAGCCGGAGGGACGAAACGCCCCCGATCCGCGTTCGCGGCGCGAGATGGGATCCGCCGGCACGAGGATGATGACGATGACTAGAGCCAGGCAGAAAGACAAAGGATGCCTGTAGCACTACTGCTGTACAGTGCGAGATGCCTGTTGGAACCATTCAACAAGAGGAACCTCAAGACCTGATCAAAACACCAAACAGCTACAACACAGACCATAGTCACACGGGCTGGAGCTGCCTGCCCTAGCAAGCCCACACTCCCTCCTATGCTACATCCAAAACACCACTCTCACAACACTCAGAGACATCTGTACTAGACGCGCACACACACACAGCCAGGACAGCCCGACACCTCCGATCCCTCTACTTAGCCTTTGTGGGGCTCTGGGTCACCGCGGGGCTTCAGGAGCCATCCTCAACGGGCAGAAACATCTTCTTCCATCGGATTTCAGACACCCCATTCACCACCACCACCTGTCAAAATACAGCAGGAGTTGTCACCCTTGTAACAGCCAGCTCCCACCCCAACGGGATGGGCGCTCTCCTCCAAAGTACCGCTGTCCTTCTGCTCACCTGCACGGTGCCAGATTCCCACTCCGGTACCAGGGCTGCGAGGACACGCAGGACACCTAGAACCAACAAAAGTACCAAGCGACTCATCTGTTAGGCAGGGATGACAACTCCTAGATCTACTGACACACCATCCTATGCAGTCACTGCCTCGCTCGAGTCCTCTGCTGCCAATGCTAAAGGCCTACACAGCACCTGAAAGAGAAAAGGAAAAGCAAATCACCGAGAGCAGCCTGGCAACACCTCACCACACACAAATAACCCAACACAGACATGGAAGCACCCCATCTCACCTGTTCAGGCTCCTTCTGCTCACTCAGCTTCTCCTCTCAGCAACCCTTAGCACAAGCTGCAAAAAATGAAGGGAGAGGACAGAATCACACGTCATGTGCAACAATACCCCACCACAACATCTTTACCTCTTCTGGGAGCCCATGCAGAACACGGGACGATGCTCCGCAGCCGCTACGCCTGCCACGGCACCTAGAAAAAACAGAACACGACTGAACGAGAAGGACAGGACCGGGAGGACAACACCCACGCGCTAGGCTCTGCTTTCTCTCGGGGGCCCGCGCTCATCTTGCCGTGATCCTCTGGAACGTGGGTGACCTGCTGGTCACGTGACTCGACACCTATGGACACAAAGGAAAAAGTCATTAAAAAAGCACACAGACCACAAGGCTCTCCTTCCAACAACCCTCTAGCACATTTGCTTAGGGCAGACCTTTTCTTACTCCCGCTCCTTTGGGAGCCCTAGGAACACCGCTCTAACATCTCAAAAGCAAAGCAATGCCTACCTGCCAGACCCACAGACAGCTGTCCCACCCACAAAAAAACTTATCAATCAAGCAGGTAACTGACATGCTGACCAATCGCTCCTCCAGACCTTTGCTCCCAACCTCTGTGTGCTACTACAGCCAACTCCCACGGGCAAGGCAGCTCCAGCCCTGCACGTACAGCCACACACACAAACATCACGGGACAAACAGATGAAAGCCCTATGCAAAGATGAACTATCAGTGCACAGAAGATGGCGAGGACTAGAAAAATCCTGCGACATCACAGCTACGCGGCCCCGATGCTGGGCACGAGCGAGGCAGTCAAATGCCAGCACTCGTGTCAAAAAGGGGCCAGCTAAGCCGATGATGAGGAAACGACCTTCAGAAAACATACAATGCTGTAACGGTGCAGGGAAGACAACCTGACCCTGTGCCAAAATACTTAAATACATCAGGTAGATCGTGTGCAGGCTGACCGATTACCTCTACGGGCCATCGCTTCCGATCTCCATGCGCTACTACGGCCGACTTCAACAGGTAAGGCGGCTCCAGCCCCACACGGACAACCACGCACACAAATATCAGAGGACAGAAAAAAGCCTTACGCAAAAAAAGAACGATTACTGTCCAGAAGGTACCGAGGACTACAAAATTTCTATGACATGAGAACCGTGCGGCCCCAATCGATCGGGGCTTCTGCCGAGCGAGTCGATCGCCGGCGCCCGTGTCAGAAAGGGGCCGGCAAAGCCATAGAGAGCGATGCAGAGAAGGCTGGCTAGAAAGATCCAATGCTGCAATAATGCAGGGAAGACAACCCTGAAAGTATGCCGGGAAGGCACAATACAAGACTGGCCTCCGAAGAGGAAAATGCAGTCGGTTAGGCCTCAAAGATGATCGTCAAGATGAATGTCTACAGATGGCCGAGACCAAGAGTCGGAGGCAGAGATCGCCCCTTAGCTGCGTTCGCGGCACGCTGGCACCGTGATGATTACTCAGACCGGTCTGAAAGACAAAGGATGCCTACGGCACTGCTGTTGAAACAGTGCCAGATGCGTTCTGGACCCCAGAGAACAAGAGCCAGCTCAAGATCTGAGCAAAACAGTACACAGCTACAACATGCACCCTTGAGACACGGACTGGAGCTGCCTGCCCTAGCGAACCCACCCTTTCTCCTCTAAAGGACCCAAACATCAGCCTCACACACCAATCACATCCTTTCTTGTTCTACTTTACTTTTCAAGGCTCTTGATCACTGCTGGGCAACAAGACAAAAATCTCAAAAACATCTAGATCTCTTGCAATTTTCCTTGGATTTACCTTCATTGGAGGCTAAATCAAAGCATGGAAAAAACAAACAAACAAAAGACTAATGGATATAAAAAATACAGCTGGAGACTCAGGACCCCTAAACACCCCACATGAAGACACTAATCCAAAAGAAAGAAAAAAGGAAAAAAAAAAAAAAAAAGCAAAAAACAAAAATAAAAAAACCCTCTAGAACTCCTACCAGCTCACAGCTCCATTGATGCCCTTCAACAGTCTTATTGTGCAAAATACCCATTCTTCTCCAAAAGCAAGGATAAATACTCATGGAGAACTTCAATCCCTCCACAGTTGCTATCCTCCAAGACCCCTCAAGCCCTGCACTCCCAGAGGAAAGCGAGAGCAGAATGAGCTCCTCAGCCCCCGGCCCTGGGCTTATGTAGCCCTCACGCCACCCGCCGCCCTACCCAGCAGCCCTTGCAAAGGGAGGGGCCCGCTAATCACAGCCATAAATACAGGTGGGGGGGCCACCCCAAGGGTCTTCCTTCCCTAGGTAAAGCAGGGAGCGTAGGAGAGAGAAATGCTGCCGTGATGAAACAGACCCTCGACAGGACTACGGAGACTGCGGCTCCTGTGTTCAGAATATCAAGAGGTCTGTTATTGAAATTCTTCTAATCCTCTCTACTACTAGAGTGTGCATTGAAAGAGTTTTATTGCGGGGAGAGAAGACCAAAAGAATTTTTAGGGGGCAAAACCAAAGAAGCTTGCAGGGACAAGAGAGAGAACTCTCTGGAGAATAGAGAGAGGTACTGGGAGAAGAAAAAAAAGTATGTGGAGAAGAGAAGAGGAGAATGCAGGGGAAGAGAAAGATTTATTAAGTAAAGAAAAAGAATTAGTGAGGACAGAGGAAAAAAGTAAGAATAAAGGGAGTGAAAAATGAGAAGTGTGAGTGAGAAAGAGATTTACTGGTGGTTTTAAAAAAGAGCAAGTAGGCATCAAGAACTGTTGTTACTAGTGGGGGAAATAAGAGAGTTGTTAGCAGAGGAATTAAAAATTATGAGCGGGCGAGAAAGAACATGATTAGCAGGAAAGGAAGAGCATTATGAGTGGAAGAGAACAATAATGAAGAGGAGGAGATAAAGAGAAGTATTGCGCGGGGAGAAAGAACTATTAGCAGGAGAAAAGAAGAAATATTTGGCCCGAGACAGATTTATAAGCTGCAGAGAGAGATATTAATTATGGGCAGATAATTATTAGGTGTCAAGACAAAGAGTTATTAGTGGGAAGAAAAGAAAATGTTGGGGGACCAGAAAAATCATTAGCAAGAGAAAATTATGAGAAGATGAGAAAGAATTAAGAAGGGGTGAGCAGAAGAATCATTAGTGAAAGTGACCAAATCATTAGAGGAAGAATAAGAGATTTCATAGCAAGATAGAGAAGTTTTTGGGGGAAGAGCAAGAGAATGATTAGTGCGAGAGAGAGAGATTTATTGTGGGGAGGGGAAGAGGGGCATTTTGGCAGGAGAGGAAGAGGTTTTTACAGCAAATAGAGAATTAGCACACGTTCACGAGAGAAATTTGAGTAAAATAAGGAATTATGAGCGTGAAAGGAAGAGAATTATTAGCTGAAGAGGAAATTATATGGGAATGGAAATATGAATAGCATGATGAGCAGGAATAAAGGGAATTATTAGGTGGAGGAAAATAATTAATAGGAGAAGAGAAAGAAATATATTAGGGGCCAAGAAAGGGATCTATTTGCAGGAGAGGAGGAGAATTTATAGGTGGAGAGCAGGATAAATGGTAATAATATTTTGAGCGGGAGAGGAAAAGACGCAGGGGAATAGAAAGGGAGTTTTTAGCGAGAAAGAACTTCGGGGGCTATAGAAACAATTATTAGCTCGAGTGAAGGAAAATGGTGTCTATAAGGATAAAATTATTAGCGGGAGGGAAACAAATATTAACGGGAGAGGAAGAGCACGCTTAAGGGAAGAGGAGGAGAATTATTGTGGGTGAGGTAGAGAATTGTTAGTGTGAGAGGAAGCCAATGTTCAGGGCGATAGGAAGAGAATTAATAGAGGAATAGTATATAGTCAGGGGAGTAGTCAGAGTATTTTTGGCGGGAGAGGAAGAGAATTGTTAAGGGAATAAAAAGGGAATTTTGAGAGGAATACAGAGAGAATTTCTAGGGGAGTAGGAAGAAAATCATCAGAGTAGGAAGACGAGCGTTAGCGGGAGCGGAAAAGAATTCCGAAAAGAAGAGCGAGAGAATGATAATAGGAAAAGTAGAGAACTATTAGCTGGAATGGAAGTATTAGTGGGAGATGAGAAGAATTAGCCAGAGAGGAGAAGAATCATCAGGGGAATAAAAAGAGAATTTTTAACAGAAGTATAATGTAAATATTGGGAGAATTGGGGGAATAGAATTATTAGCAGGAGAGAAGGATTTATTAGGGGCGTGGTAGTAGAAACAGAAGCATCAAAAGTTCCAGAAACTTAAGGAAAAATTCCTCAACGGCGAGGGTGACGGAGCACCGGAACAGGCTGCCCAGAGAGGTTGCGGAGTCTCCTTCTCCGGACATCTTCCAAACCCGCTTGGACGCGGTCCTGTGCCACGTGCTCTAGGTGACCCTGCGTGTGCAGGGGGGTTGGACTAGATGGCCTCTAGAGGTCCCTTCCAACCTCAAGCATTCTATGATTCTAGGGTAGTGAAATTCTTAGCGGGAGGGGAAAAGAATTTTTAGGGGAATAGAGGGAGTTTTTAGGGGCAGAGAAAGAGAAGTTTTAGGGCTATGAAGAGAATTATTACCTCAAGAGAAACAAAATGAGGAGGAGAACAAGAATAAAATTGTTACTGGAAGGAAAGAACAGTATTAGCGAGAAAAGAGAATTCTTAACAGAAGAGGAAGAGAATGATAGTGGGGAGGGTAGAAAATTACTATCTGGAGAGAAAGAGGATTATCAGAGGAATAGGAAGGGAATCCTTAGGGGAACAGGAAGAAAATGATCAGGGGAATATGAAGAGACTTATTAGGAGAATAGCAAGACAATTATAAGGGGAAATAGGAAGAGATTTATTAGTGAGAGAGGAGGAGAACCATTAGGAGGATTAGAAGGGAATCATTAGGGGAGTAGGAAGAGAATTACTATCGGAAAAGAAAGAAAATGATTAGTGGGAGAGTAAGAGGATTCTTAACAAGTGGAAGATAATAACAGTGTGAAAAGTAGAGAATTATTAGCGGGAGAAAGAAGTATCAGCTGTAGACGAAGGGAATTAGTAGCAGAATAGGAAGAGAACTTTTAGAGGAATAGGAAGAGAATTATCTGTGGAATAGGAAGAAAATTATTAGAGGAGGAGAAAGAATTATCAGGAAAACCCGAAAGAGAATAATTAGTGTAATAGTAGGAGTATTAATAGGGAAGAGGAAGAGAATCGTGAGGGGAATAAGAGGAGAATTATTAGCGGGAGAATAGGAGAAGTATTTGGTGGGAGAAGAGGACAAGAATTAGCCAGAAAGGAAGGAAAGTACTAGGAGAATAAAAAGAATTTTAATGGGACTAAATGATAAGTACTGGGAGATGAGGAATAAAATTATTAGTGGGAGAGGAAGAGATTTATTAACAGGAGAGGAAGAGAATTATTAGGAGAAGAGGAAGACAATTCTTAGCAGAATAGGAACAAAATGATCAGGGGATTAGGAGAATTTTCCTCATGGGAATAGAAGAGATGTATTAGCGGGAAAGTAAGAGAATTATTAGAGGAAGAGGAAGGGTATAATTAGCGGAATACAAAGAATTATTTAGCGGGAGTGCAAGAAAATTATTAGAGGAATATAAAGGGAATTGTTGGGGGAACGGGAAGAGAAGTATTAGCGTGACTAGAATTATTAGAGGATTAGAAAGGGAATTCTTAGAGGAATAGGCAGATTATTGGAATAGTAAGAAGTTGGTTATCAAAATAGGAAGAAAAGCATAAGCGGGAGAGAAGGATAATTCTTAAGAGAAAAGGAAGAGAACTACAGTGAGCAAAGAAGAGAAGTATTAGCTGGAGAAGAGGAGAATTAATAGCGGAATAAAAAGAATCATTAGAGGATTAAGTTGAAAATTATCATAGTAATTGGAATAGAATTAGTAATGGAATAGGAAGAGAATTAACAGGAAAATGGGAAGAGAATAATTAGTATAATAGGAGGAGCATTATTAGCAGGAGAGGAAGAGAAGTATTAGGGAACAGGAAGAATATTATTGGGGAATAGGCAGATAATTATCAGAATAGTTAAAAAAAAATGTTATAGAAATAGAAGAAAAGTATTAGCAGGAGAGGAACATAATTCCTAACAAGAGAGGAAAACAAATACAGTGGAAAAAGAGGAGCAGTATTAGCCAGAGAGCAAGAGAATTAATAGTAGAATAGGAAGAGAATTATTGGAAGAACAGGAAGAAAAATATCACAGGAATAGGAAAAAAAAATTAATGGAATGGGAAGAGAATTAAGTGGAGTAAAATAGGGAGAGTAGGAATAAAAATATTAGCTGGAGAGGAAGAGATTTATTTGTGGGGAATTTGGGGAATGCGGTATTAGGAGCACGATGATAAAATACTTGGCACGCGTGGAATTGTTTGAAAGCGGGAACCGAGAGAAAAACTAGGGCCTACCAGAAGTTTTGGCATTACAAAAGCCTGCTTGGGGGTGATACGTAGCTGCCGCTTCCGGAACGGTTGGTACACGGGGACTCTGCTTCTCCACGGTTCCCTGGGCGTCACAATCTGTCCCCCTCGCGGCGGCAAAGGGGAGTAACGGAGGCTGGAGCGGAGCGAAGATACCGCGGCCAAACTCTGTTGCGCTCCCTCTGCTGGGCCGCTGATGAGCTGCACGGTAGCTGTCCGATGGGAGATATACGATAACATGTCAGGTGCTGAGCCAGCAAAGGTGGGAAATCGCTCCTTTCGGATGAACTTTGCTTATTATAATGTCCAAATGCACCTCCATCCCAAAAGTTACCCGCCTCCAAGATACGACTGCTCCTCACTGAGCACACGCTATAGATTTTCAATTGACTGTATGTTTAAATGAAGGTGAGAAACTTTTTTTTACCAATCAATAACAATATTAAGTATGACTCTAGTCGCTCAAGCTCCACCTGAATATAAAGAAAAGTATAAAAGGTGAACTCGGGAGGAAAAAGCAGCGGGGAGGAAATCGTTGTAACTCCTGGGTCAGTCGATGGGCTGACCCCCTTTCTTCCCCTGGGGCCGGGACGCCGCCCGAGGAGACTCGAGACTGACGGCCCTCTCCCATCTTCTGGGGTGAGCGATGACTGCACGTTTGTACGGAGCACGTTCAGAGCTAGCTAAAAACCCCACGCTGTAGTACAGAATTTCCTGTACTGACACCCAAAACCTGCTTTGAAAATGTTGCATTTGAATAAATTGTGCTGTTTGTGAACTCCGCTTGTTTGGCGGGCGCGATCGGACCTACCGTTGACAGACCGTTCGTGAATCTGATAGCGTCAGATATAAGCTTAGAGCCGATCGTGCTATTTGGGAACTCGATTAGCGCCTAGGAAGGCGATCGGGCCTACGGTCCACCGACCGTCTGTGAATCGGATACCGCCGGAGTCGGGCGTATAGCTAACGCGGTATTTGATATCTCCTTCCCCCGCTGCGGCTTTCCGAGCGCAGCATTTTACGGTGTGATAGTAAAAGACTATTTTGGGGGATAGAAAGGGAGTTTTTAGCGTTTATGAAAAATTTTAGGGCTGTAAGAAGAGAGTTTGTAGCTCGAGAGAAAGAAAATGATAAGGAGAAGAAGAATGAAATTATTAATGGGAGGGGAAGAGAACTATTAGTAGCAGAGAGAATTCTTAACGGAAGAGGAAGAGAATGATACTGGGAAAAGTAGAAAATTATTAGTGAGAGAAGAGGAGAAGCATTAGCCAGAGAGGAAGAAAATTATTAGCAGAATAGGAAGACAGTGATCAGGAGAATAGGAGGAGATTTATTAGTGGGAAGAGAAAGAGAATTATTAGCAGAATGTGAGGAAAGCGATCAGAGAAATAGAAAAGAATTCTTAGGCAAAGAGGAAGATAATGATGAGCGGGAGAGGAAGAGAATTCTTAAAAGAGGAGGAAGAGAATTAAAGTGGGAAAAGTAGAGAATTATTAGGGGGAAAGGAAGAGAATTCCTAGCAGAATAGAGCATTATGAGAGGAATAGGAGTAAAGTTATTAACATAAGAGAATTATTCAGGAAAATAGGAAGAAAATAATTAGTGGAATAAGAGGGGAATTATTAGCAGGAGGAAAGAGAATTTTTAGAGGAATAGGAAAACAATTAGCAGAAGAGGAAGATAATGATTAGGGCGATAGGAAGAAAATGATTAGCAAAATAGTAAGAAAATGAATATCAGAGTAGGAATAAATGTATCCGTGGGAGAGGAACAGACTTTACAGCAGAGCAAGACAATGACAGTGGGGAAATGCAGAGAATTATTAACTAGAATAGAGGAAAAACATTAGCGGGAGAAGAAGAGAAAAATTAGACCAAGTTGAAGAGAATTATTAGGGGAAGAAAAAGAGAATATTTAACTGGAGTAAAAGGTATGTATTAGAGGAGTAGGAAAAACATTATTAGCGGGAGAGGAAGAAATTTATGAGCTGGGAGCCAAAGGGAATGACTAGGGAAATAAAAAGAAAATTATTACCTGGTGTGAAAGTGAGTTATTGGGATATAATTATTAGAGTGAGCAGAAGGAAATAATTAGGGGGATAAAAAGAGAGAATTCCCACCTGCAGTGGAAGAGAATTGTTGGGAGAATAAGAATAAAATAATTAGAGAGAGAAAATGAGATGTATTAGCAGGAGACCAAGAGAATTACGAGGGAGATGGGAAGATAATTATTACCAGGAAAAGAGGGGAAATATTACCTGGAGAGGACAAGCGTTATTAGGGGAATAAAGAGAGAATTATTATCTGGCATAGAAAAGAGTTATTGGGCAAAGAGGAATGAAATTATTAGTGGGAGAGGAAGAGAATTACGGGCAAGTGAGGAAGAGAATGATTAGGAGAATAAAAAGAGGATTATTACCTGCAGTCAAAGAGAATTATTGAGAGAATAGGAATAACATTAATAGCAGGAGAGGACAAGATTTATGAGCAGCGCAGGAAGAGATTTATTAGGGGAATAAAAAGAGATTTATTACCTGCAGCGGAAGAGAATTCTAGGGAGATCAGGAATAAAAATATTAATGGGAGAGGAAGAGAATGGTGAACAGAAGAGGAGGAGAGTTATAGTGGGAGAGGTAGAGAAGCGTTATCAGGAGAAGAGGAGAATTATTAGGGGTATGAAAACACAGTTATTACCTGGAGTGAAAGAGAAATATTGTGAAAATAAGAATAAAATAATTAGTGGGAGAGGAAGAGATTTGAGTGGGAGTGGAAGGGAATGATTAGGGGAGGCAAAAGAAAATTATTACATGGAATTAAAGTGAGTTATAGGGATAATAGAAATATAATGTATTAGTGGGAGAGGATTAATATTATTAGGAGAGGACAGGCATTATAAGCATGAAAGGAAGAGAATTTATAAGGGAGGGTAGGAAGAGAATTATTATTGGTCGTGTAAGTGATTTATTGATAGAATAGGAATAAATTAATTAGCGGGAGAGGAATAGATTTATTAGCGTGGGAAGACCACAATTATTAGTAGAAGAAAAAGAGAATTATTGTCTGGATTGGGAGAAAATTACTGGGAGAATAGAAATAAAATTATTAACGGGAGAGGATGAGAATTCATGATTAGGAGAGAATAACAAGCATTAGGGGGATAAAAAGAGAATTATTGCCTGTAGTCAAGGAGATTTACTGGGAGAATGAGAAAAAAAATATATCAGAGTGGGGGCAAGAGAACTATAGGGGGAAGAAAAAGAGAATTACTGAGAGAATGCAAATAAAAATACTAGCGGGAGGGGAGGAGATTTATTAGTGGGAAACCAAGAGAATTATGAGGGAAATGAGATAATTATTACCAGAAGAGGAGAAATATTAGCTGGAAAGAAAGAGTGCTATTAGGGGAATAAAAAGAAATTGATCACTTGCACTGGAAAAGAATTATTGGGAGAATAGGAATAAAATTATTAGCAGGAGACAAAGATATTTATTAGCGGGGGATCGAGAGAAGTATGAGGGAAATAGGAAGATAAGTATTACCAAGAGAGGAATAAAAGTATTACCTGGAGAAGAAGAGTTTTCTTACAGGAATAAGAGGAGACTTCTAACTCAGCGTCCAAGAGAATTACTGGGTAAAGAGGAATAATATAATAAGCGGGAGACACAGAGAATTATAAGTAGGAGGAGATTTATTAGGAGAATAAGAGGAGAACTATTACTTGGAGTGGAAGAGAATTTTGGAGAGATTACCAATAACAGTATTAGCTGGATAGGATGAGAATTATTTGCAGGAGACCAGGAGAATTATGATGGAAATTGAAAGAAAATTATTGCCAGCAGAAGAAGAGAAGTATTAGCCAGAGAGAAAGAGCATTATTAGGTGAACAAAAAGAGAATTATTACCTGGAGTGAAAGAGAATTATTGAAAGAATAGGAATAAAATTACTAGGGGAAGAGGTAAGATTTACTAGCAGGTAACCAAGAAGACAATGAGGGAAGGAGGAGCAGGGAGCTCCAACTACTGTGTACCTCCCCAAAGCAGCCCTGCTTGGAAAAACCCAGCCCCTGGACCAAACTCTGTGCAGGCAGACATGGACATACATGGAAAGACACAGAATATGACAGACACAAAGACATGCACACAGGCACACGGACAACCCACTGACACACACAGAGGGACAGACATGGGCACACACTGATAAACACACAGATGCACGCTTGTGCGCACACACACACACACTCACAGACCCACATCCACCCCCAACCACACAGACGGACATGGCTACCCACAGACACAAGCAGAAACCCACACAGACATGCATATGGATAGAGACACACCCACTTAGACAAACACGGACAGACACAAACATGCATAGAAACACATGGACACACATGCATGCCCGCACACCCACGTGGACACAGAGCCACACACACAAGTACAGACACGCAAATGCAGATCAACTCACACACATGGACACAGATGAACACCCACCCACTCACAGACACACCCACACACTGACACCCACCCCAGACAGACACGTGCACACACACAAATGCAGACACACAGACAAACCCACACTGACACCCCCACCCAGAGACTGACACCCACAGACACAGACCCCCCCGCAGACACCCCCAGACAGACACCCATGCACGCACGCACACACCCACCCACAGACACCCACGGACACAAACACCCAGACACAGCCACTCACGCACACACAGATGCACGCACACAGACATGCAGATGCACACAAAGACACGTGCAGAGACACACAGACACACATGCATACAGACAACACACCCACCCCGACACACCCATGTGCCCACACATGGACACCCACCCACACACAAACATGCACACAGACACCCGCCCCACAGACTGACACCCTCACACGCACACAGATGCATGGACACACACCCACAAACACACACCCGGACACCCACACATGCACCCAGAGACACCCACCCCCCCGACACAGACACCCCCACCCACCTGGACAGACACCCGCACACCCCCCCACACAGACACCCCCCAGCCACACCCACACATGCACAGACACATCCCCGCACCCAGATACCCCCCACAGACAGCCACGCACACACACAGATACCGCTGCACGCGCACACACACGCAGACGCGCACACAGACACACATGGACAGACACACCCACATGCCCACAGGCAGGCACACCCCCACAGATGCACACCCATGCCCCCCCATGCACACACACACACACACACAGGCACAGATACACACACTGACACCCCCATAGACACCTACACTGACACACACAGACACACTCACAGACACGCACGCGCAGACACACCCCCACCTCCACACAGACACACACACACAGACCCACACAGACAGGCGCACACACAGACACCCACAGATGCACCCACACCGACAGACACAGACAGACACACACACAGACAGAGACAGAGACACCCCCACACACACCGACACCGACGCACACACCGACACACACAGACACACTCAGACACACAGGCGCAGACACACACACGCAGACGCACACAGACACCCACACCCCTGCAGACACACCCCCACACACAGACACCCCCCACAGACAGACAGGCACGCACACACACAGCCACAGACAGGCGCACAGACACGCACAGCCACACAGACACAGCCGCACCCGCCCAGACAGGCACACCCACACACACAGGCATGCACACACAGACACACCGACAGACACAACCACAGACACGCCCACAGGCAGGCACCCCCCACACTCCCACAGACGCACACAGGCACAGACATCCCCACAGACACCGACACCCCCACAGACACCCACACTGACACACACAGACACACACACACCCCCACAGACACACACAGACACACACCCCCACACACACACAGACACACACACACACCCCCCACACACCCCCACACGCACTGACACCGACGCACACACCGAGACACACAGACACACTCAGACACACACGTGCAGACACACACGCACAGACAGACACTGACACACCCACAGACACCCACAGACACACCCCCCCACACACACCCACACCCCCGCACGCAGACAGATGGACCCACAGGGGCACACACAGAGACACACACAGAAAGACAGACACCCACAGACGCAGACACCCGCACACGCAGACACCCGCACCCACAGATGGAGACACACACACACAGACACGCGCACAGACACGCACATGCACAGACACACCCACACAGACACACACAGAGACACACAGAGACACACACCGACACCCCCACACACACCGACACACAGATATACTCAGACGCACACGCACAGACACCCACACGGACGCACGCGCACACGGACACCCGCACACAGACACCCACAGATGCACCCACACCCACAGACACACACACACACAGCCAGACGCGCGCACAGACACACAGACACAGACACACACAGACACCCCCATACACAGACACCCCCACAGACACACACACACACGCAGACACATGCAAATGCACAGACACACCCCCACACCCCCCCACACACACACACAGACTCACAGACCCGCACAGACACACACAGATGCACCCACACCCACACACACAGAGACAGACACACACAGACACCGACGCACACACACTCAGACACACACGCAGAGACACACACGCACGCGCAGACGCACACAGACACCCCCACAGACACAGACACCCCCACAGACACACCCCCACACACAGACAGACCCACAGACGCACAGGCGCACACACACAGACACGCCCACACACACAGACACCCCCCCACAGACAAACAGACACACACAGGCCCGCATACACACAGCCGCACCCGCACAGACAGACACCCCCAGACAGGCACACCCACACACACAGGCATGCACACGCACACACAGACACACCGACAGACACAACCACAGACACGCCCACAGGCAGGCACCCCCCACACTCCCACAGACGCACACAGTCGCACACAGACACACACAGGCACAGACATCCCCACAGACACCGACACCCCCACAGACACCCACACCGACACACACAGACACACACCCCCACAGACACACACCCCCACAGACACACACAGACACACACCCCCCCACAGAGACACCCCCACACCCAGACAGACACAGACCCGCACACAGACACACACAAAGACACGCACACAGACGCGCACACGCACAGACACACCCGCACAGACACACAGAGACACACCGACACCCCCACACACTCACAGACACACTCAGACACACACACGCAGACGCACACGCAAACGCAGACACACACGCACAGACACAGAAACACACACAGACGTGCATAGACGCGCACAGACACACACAGAGACAGACACCCCCACACACACAGACACCGATGCACACACTGACGCACAGACACACACAGACACCCCACACACACACCCGGGCAGACACCCCCCCCACACCCACGCAGACACACCCACACAGACACCCACCCACCCACACAGACACCCACCCACCCACACGGACAGACACACGCACACACAGACACACACACGCAGACGCCCACACGGACAGACGCACACAGACACACACACACAGAAACAGGCACAGACGCACCCACATCCACAGACGCAGACACACACACACGTGCACAGACGCCTGCACAGAGACAGACACACACACAGACAGACACCCCCACACGCACTGACACCGACACACACGTGCAGACACACACGCAGACAGACACAGAGACACACAGACACCCACAGACACCGACACCCCCACAGCCACACACCCGCGCAGACTCACACACCCGCGCAGACACCCCCCCACACACACACCCACACCCCCACACACAGACAGATGGACCCACAGGGGCACACACAGACACACACAGACAGACAGACACCCACAGATGCAGACACACAGACACGCACAGACACACAGATGCGTGCAGACAGACCCACACAGACACCCCCACACACACCGACACACATAGACATACTCAGACACCCACACACAGACACCCACACACAGACACCCACACACAGACACCCACACACAGACACCCACACACAGACACCCACACGGACGCGCACACACCCACAGACGCACAGCCAGATGCGCACAGCCAGACGCGCGCACACACAGACACAGACACACACAGACACCCCCACAGACAGACACACCCCCACCCCCACACAGACAGACCCACACAGACACACACGGGCAGACACACACAGACACCCACAGATGCACCCACACCGACAAACACACACACAGACACAGAGACAGACAGACACACGCACACAGGCACCGACACCCCCACACACACCGACACCGACGCACACACCAACACACACAGACACACTCAGACACACACGCACGTGCAGACGCACACACAGACACCCCCGCACACACACACAGACCCACAGACCCACAGGCGCACACACACAGACACCCCCCACAGACAGACACACACAGGCCCGCGCACACACAGCCACAGACAGGCGCACAGACACACGCGCACAGCCACACGCACACAGACACAGCCACACCCGCACAGACAGACACCCCCAGACAGGCACACCCACACACACAGGCACGCACACCGACAGACACGCCCATAGGCAGGCACCCGACACTCCCATAGACGCACACCCCCACAGACGCACACAGTCGCACACAGACAGACACACACAGACACCGACACCCACCCACCCGGACAGACACACAGACACACCCCCACACCCCCACAGACACACAGACACCCCCGCGCAGACACCCCCGCGCAGACGCCCACATGGACAGACGCACACAGACACACACACAGAGACACACACACACAGAAACAGGCACAGACGCACCCACACCCACACACATGCACAGACAGACCCGCACAGAGACAGACACACACACAGAGACAGACACCCCCACATGCACTGACACCGACGCACACACCGACACACACGTGCAGACACACACGCAGACGCAGACACACACACGCAGACAGAGAGACACACAGACACCCACAGACACCGACACCCCCACAGACACATGCCCGCGCAGACACCCCCCACACACACACACACCCCCACACACAGACAGATGGACCCACAGGGGCACGCACAGACACACACAGACACACAGACACGCGCAGACAGACCCACACAGACACACACACAGACACGGACACCCCCACACACACCGACGCACATAGACATACTCAGACACACACGCGCAGGCACACACACACACAGGCGCAGATGCAGACGCCCACACACAGACACCCACAGATGCACACAGACACCCACAGACGCGCACAGCCAGATGCGCACAGCCAGACGCGCGCACAGACAGACACACAGACAGACACACACAGACACCCCCACAGACAGACACACCCCCACCCCCACACACCCCCACACAGACAGGCGCACGGACAGACGCACACAGACACCCACAGATGCACCCACACCGACAGACACACACAGACACAGAGACAGACAGAGACAGACACACACAGGCACTGACACCCCCACACACACTGACACCGACGCACACACCAACACACACAGACACACTCAGACACACACACACGCGCAGACACACACGCACGTGCAGACGCACACACAGACACCCCCGCACACACACACACAGACCCACACAGACACCCACACCCCCGCAGACACACCCCCACACACAGACAGACCCACAGGCGCACACACACAGACACCCCCCACAGACAGACACAGGCCCGCACACACACAGCCACAGACAGGCGCACAAACGCGCACAGCCACACGCACACAGACACAGCCGCACCCGCACAGACACCCCCAGACAGGCACACCCACACACACAGACACGCCCATAGGCAGGCACCCGACACTCCCACAGACGCACACCCCCACAGACGCACACAGTCGCACACAGACAGACACACACACAGACAGACACACACAGGCACAGACATCCCCACAGACACACACAGACACCCCCCCACACAGACACCGACACCCACAGACACAGACCCACACCCAGACAGGTGTGCAGACATACAGACACACACACACAGACACGCGCACAGACGCGCACACGCACAGACACACACAGAGACACACCGACACAGACACTCAGACACACACACGCAGACTCATGCGCAAACGCAGACACAGACGCACACAGAGACAGACACACAGAGACACAGAGACAGACACCCTTACACACACAGACACCCCTACACACACAGACACTGACGCACACAGACACAGACGCACACAGACACACACAGACACCCCACACACACACCCACGCACACACCCCCCACGCCCACGCAGACACCCACCCACACGGACAGACACACACCCCCACAGACACACACGCGCAGACGCCCACACGGACAGATGCACACAGACACGCACACAGAAACAGGCACAGATACACCCACAGACGCAGACACACACACACACACGTGCACAGACGCGCGCACAGACCCGCACAGAGACACACATACACACACCCCCACACGCACTGACACCGACAAACACGTGCAGACACACACGCAGATGCAGACACACACGCACAGACAGACACAGAGAGACACACAGACACCGACACCCCCCCAGACACCCACCGACACACAGACACGCACCCGCACAAACTCACACACCTGCGCAGACACACACTCACACCCCCACACACAGACAGATGGACCCACAGGGGCACACACAGACACACACACCCGCACATGCAGACACACACACACAGACGTGCGCAGACGTGCACACACACACAGACACAGACACCCCCACACACACCGACACACATAGACATACTCAGACACAGACACCCCCACACACACCGACACACATAGACATACTCAGACACCGACGCGCACACCGACGCGCACAGGCACACTCACACACGCGCAAACACACGCAGATGCACGCGCAGACGCAGACACCGACACCCACAGACACCGACACCCCCACAGACACACACACACGCGCGCGCAGACACACACAGCCACAGACCCACACACAGACAGGCACACACGCACACACACAGATGCATACAGAAAGACAGACACCCACAGACGCGCACACAGACACGCACAGACAGACACGCAGAGACAGAGACAGACACACACACGCCCCGACACTCCCACACACCCCGACACCCCCACACACCCTGACACGCGCGCGCAGACACCCCCACAGACACCCACACATGCGCAGGCACCCCCACAGACGCACCCCCACAGACACACACACTGCCACAGACAGACCCCAAAACCCCCACACAGACCGGCACACGCACACACTCAGACACACAGGCGCACACCCACAGACAGGCACACACGCACACCCACACACAGACACACCCACAGACAAACAGACACACACAGGCCCGCACAGACACACGCGCACAGCCGCACGCACAGAGACACAGCTGCACGCGCACAGACCCCCCCCAGACAAGCACACGCACACACACAGGCACACACACGGAGATGCACACATGCAGACACACCCACAGACACGCCCACAGGCAGGCACCCCCCACAGGCACATCCCCACAAACGCACACAGTCACACACAGACACACAGGCACAGACACCCCCCAGACACCCACACCGACACACACAGACACACTCACAGACACATGCGCAGACGCACGCACACCCCCACACCCACACATAGACACACAGACACACACCCCCCACACAGACACTGAAAACCCCAGACACCCGCAGACAGACACACACCCACACATGCGCAGACACACAGGCACACCCCCACCCAGAGACACACACACAGACACACACACACACCCCACCACACAGACACCCGCAGACAGACACACACCCACGTGCAGACACACAGGCACACCCCCACACAGACAGGTGCGCAGACCCACACACATGCAGACCCGCACAGGCGCGCACAGACGTGCATGCACAGACCCCCGCACGCAGACACACAGACACACACGCGCAGACACAGACGCACCCCCACGCAGACGCACTGACACCCTCACCCACAGACACCCCGATCCCCACATCCCCACCCAGATGCACACCAACAAACACACCCAGACACCCACACGCAGACACACCAGCACACTGATACACCACACACGCACGGCCACGCACACACCCCCTCAGACACTCATACACACAGACACACAAGCACTGACGCTCACGCCGACACCCCCACGCCCCTACACACGCACCCCGACACCCACACATGCACAGACACCCAGACACACACCCACCCCACCAGCCACCCATCCTGATACCCACACCCAAACACCCACACATGCACACACACACACATAGAATCATAGAATCATAGAATGCTTAGGGTTGGAAGGGACCTCTAGAGATCATCTAGTCCAACCCCCCTGCATACGCAGGGACACCTAGAGCACGTGGCACAGGACTGCGTCCAAGCAGGTTTTGAAGATCTCCAGAGAAGGAGACTCCACAACCTCTCTGGGCAGCCTGTTCCAGTGCTCTGTCACCCTCACTGTTAAGAATTTTTTCCTTAAGTTCCTATGGAATTTTTGATGTTTCAGTTTCCGGCCATTTCCTCTAGTCCTATCAGTGGCCACCACTGAAAAGAGACCATCCCCGTCCTCTGCACTCCCTCCCTTGAGGTACTTATAGACACTGATTAGATCCCCTCTCAGCCTTCTCTTCTCCAGGCTGAACAGGCCCAGCTCCCTCAGCCTCTCCTCATAGGGCAGATGTTCCAGGCCCCTGATCATCCTTGTAGCCCTGCGCTGGCCTCTCTCCAGCAGCTCCACATCCCTCCTGTACTGTGGAGCCCAGAACTGGACACAGTACTCCAGATGCGGCCTCACCAGGGCTGAGTAGAGGGGCAGGATCCCCTCCCTCGACCTGCTGGAGATGCTCTTCTTAATGCACCCCAGGATTCCATTGGCCTTCTTGGCCACGAGGGCACACTGCTGCCTCATGGTCAACTTGTCGTCCACCATGACACCCAGGTCTTTCTCTGCAGAGCTGCTCTCCACAAGCTCGGTCCCCAGCCTGTACTGGTGTCTGGGGTTATTCCTCCCCAGGTGCAGGACCTTGCACTTGGCCTTGTTGAATTGCATGAGGTTTTTCACCGCCCAGTTGTCCAGTCTGTCCAGGTCCCTCTGGATGGCAGCGCAGCCCTCTGGGGTATCGGCTACTCCTCCCAGTTTCGTGTCACCAGCAAACTTGCTGAGGGAGCACTCTGTGCCTTCATCCAGGTCATTGATGAATAAATTGAACAGGACTGGACCAAGGACTGACCCCTGGGGGACCCCACTAGCCACAGGCCTCCAACTAGACTCTGCACCGCTGATCACCACTCTCTGGGCCCTGCCATCCAGCCAGTTCCTAATCCATCTCACTGTGCACTCATCTATCCCACACTTCCGGAGCTTGCCCAGGAGGATGTTGTGAGGGACAGTGTCAAAAGCCTTGGTGAAGTCGAGATAGACGACATCCACCGCTCTCCCCTCGTCTATCCAGCCGGTCATTTCATCATAGAAGGCTATCAGGTTAGTCAGGCAAGATTTTCCCTTGGTGAATCCATGCTGACTACTCTTGAGCACCTTCTTGTCCTCCATGCGCCTGGAGACAGCAGCCAGTATGAGCCGTTCCATCACTTTTCCGGGGACGGAGGTGAGGCTGACTGGCCTGTAGTTGCCTGGGTCCTCCTTCTTGCCTTTTTTGAAGACTGGCGTGACAGACACCCACAGACATCCAGACACCCACAGACAAAACCCACCAAGAGCCACCCCCAGACACATGCACACAGCCTCCCCCAGACACCCACACCCCTACCCAGATAGACACACCCACATATGCACATACATGTAGACACCTACACCCATCCCAACACACACACCCCAGACACACTGCCAGATACGCAGCTGTCCTAACAGACACCCACCCAGAGATACCCACACATACACCCCCACAGCCACACCCAAATACACACCCACCCACACAGACGTACACGCACATTGACACCCATACCAACACCCCCCACACAGACACTCAGACATCCACACACACCCACAGACACTCAGACAGCCACAAGCAGACACACACACACACCTTGACACACATGAACACACCCACCCACCCCCACACACCAATGCAGAGACACCCACACCCAAAGACACTCTGATAGACACCCGATCCCTCCCACAGGCACCAGGGATGCAGACATACACACGCAGACACGACGACACTGAGACACACCCACACAGACACACACTGACCCACAGACAGACATGGATGCACACCCAGCCCCCAGACACCTGCAGACAGACACACACATGCAGACACATACAGCCACACACAGACATGCACAGCCACAAACATGCAGCCCAGCAAAGAAACACATACACAGACCCAGCCTCACACCCCGACCCAGCTACACACACACACACAGAGGAACACAGACACCCCGACCTGCACACTGAGACACAGAAACCCCCCTTAAACACACACACACTCATGCAGAAAGCTCTAATCTACCACAACACAGGCACACACATGCTGTAGGAAACCCTTAAGACATTCAAATACCAGAGCAAATACATTCAAATACCCAGAGCAAAAAGAGGCCAGTGAAGGACAAAAGACTGAGCCCAAAGATGCAAGCAATAAGGAGTTGGGGCTTTGACCCAAAAACCAGTAAAGGAGGATGTCAAAAAAAGCAAACAACCAAAAAAAGCACAAGGCGGGAGAGGGGGGCGGCGCAAGGCGGGAGAGGGGGGCGGCGCAAGGCGGGAGAGGGGGGCGGCGCAAGGCGGGAGAGGGGGGCGGCGCAAGGCGGGAGAGGGGGGCGGCGCAAGGCGGGAGAGGGGGGCGGCGCAAGGCGGGAGAGGGGGGCGGCGCAAGGCGGGAGAGGGGGGCGGCGCAAGGCGGGAGAGGGGGGCGGCGCAAGGCGGGAGAGGGGGGCGGCGCAAGGCGGGAGAGGGGGGCGGCGCAAGGCGGGAGAGGGGGGCGGCGCAAGGCGGGAGAGGGGGGCGGCGCAAGGCGGGAGAGGGGGGCGGCGCAAGGCGGGAGAGGGGGGCGGCGCAAGGCGGGAGAGGGGGGCGGCGCAAGGCGGGAGAGGGGGGCGGCGCAAGGCGGGAGAGGGGGGCGGCGCAAGGCGGGAGAGGGGGGCGGCGCAAGGCGGGAGAGGGGGGCGGCGCAAGGCGGGAGAGGGGGGCGGCGCAAGGCGGGAGAGGGGGGCGGCGCAAGGCGGGAGAGGGGGGCGGCGCAAGGCGGGAGAGGGGGGCGGCGCAAGGCGGGAAGGCACCAAGAAAGCCCTGAGATAGCAACGTTCTCTTTCCAACCACTCTTCCTCTTTGCCTTAGTGCTAGAAACATGCCAAAACCCAAAGAACAAGAGCAACCTCAAGACCTGAGCAAAACAGCACAGAGCTACAACACCCACCACAGAGGAAAACACTGGAAATGCCTGTGCCAGCAAACCCACACTCTTCTGTGCAACACCCACAGCATCACACCATCACTGACCAGTCATCCAAAAGAGCGGACCATCAACCATACTAGATAGCCTGACAGCACACACTCCAGGCACACACTCCAGATAAGCCAACACCTTCTAACCCTTCCCTTACCTTTTCCAAGTTTCTGGGAAAATGCAGGACTTGACAAGGCATCCTCAGATGGCAGATGCATCCCCTTCGATCTTACTTCAGGTGCTCCTTTCATCTTCGCAATCTGTCAAAACAGAGTACAAGTGGTCACCCCCATGACAATCACCTCCGGTATCAGCTACAAACACACCCTCCTCCAAAGCATCACTGTACACACCTGTGTCGTGCTAGATCCTCGCTCTGGTGCTGGAGATGCTGTGACACCCGTAACAGCTAGAACAAACAAAATTACCAAATGACTAATGTGCTACACAGGGATGACTAGTCCTAGAAGTCCTGACACACCATTATATGCAATGCGTCACCCTTACCTCAAAGCCTCATCCGCAACAGGCAAAGGCCAGCTCATCACCTCAAAAAGCAGAGGAAAAGCCAATCAGTGAGAGGCGACTGGCAACAGCCTCTACCCCCAAAAGCAGCAATGCGCACACGGACACAGGTTTCCCCTCTCACCTGCTCGGGCTCCGTCAGCCCACGCACCTTCTCTCAGCAAGGCCTGACAAAATCTGCCCACAACAAGAGAAAAGCACATCTTGATGGGATGACAAACGCACACCCCTGAGGCAGCCCAGCACCTTCTACCCCTTCACTTAGCTTTCAGAGGGCTCCGGGTCACTGCAGAACTTCGGGAGCTCTCCTCAACTGGCAGACGCATCTTCTTCAATCTTCTTATTTCGGACACTCTGTTCTCCTCTGTCACCTGCCAAACCACAGCACAAGTAGTCCGTCTTGTGAAGAGCCAGCTCCCGCCTCATCCACAAAAACACTGTGCCCCAAAACATTGCTGTCATTCTGCTCACCTGCACTGTGTCAGATCCTCACTCCAATATCAGGGCAGTGATGACACCTAGAACAAACACAAGTCAAGTGACTCATCCCTTGGACAGGGTTGACTACTCCTAGATCTAGTGACACACGATTCTATCCAGTCAAGGTGCCTCACCTCAAACCTGCAGCCGTGAAGGTAAAAGGCCCCCACAGCACCTGAAAAAGCAGAGGAAAAACAAATCACCAAGAGGGAGCCTGGCAACACCCCACCACGCAAAAAGGACAAGACATGTACACACACACACACACACACACACGCAGTCAGGCAGAAAGATATCTGCCCACAGACAACAGCCTGCCCCTTTTGTCCAGCCGCACAAAACCAGCTGCCACTTGCCTGTACGATGCTGGCGAGCAAAGCCAGCACAAGACAACGGAAGCCTCCCAACGCTAGCACCGCAAGGTATGGGACTCGCTCCAGTACCCCAAGCAGCGAGGGCAACAGCAGGACTCGAGCAAGACGGAGCAAAGCTACGATACAAACCTCAGACAGGCTGGAGCTGTCCGTTTTCACATACCCTCACTTTCCTACACTCACACCTGCTCTGTAAATCGATGGGGGCGGGGGGGGGGGGGGACAAAGAACCGGACACCAAGAGGAAGGGTCGCGTTTGCTATTAACATCAAATAAGGCAGAAATAAAGCGATACATCTAACAAAACAATAACCTTACTATGCACCAGGTTTTAAAAACAGACTAAACGAGCAAGGTGAAGCATTCAACTCTTACTATATGAGCAAGAGGATAGCAATTAAGAAAAAGATAAGTGACCAATTGCCTAAAAGCATTAGCATCATCCAGATCCACAACAGCTAGGGAACCCCTATTGCAGTGAGGATTTGGAGAACCTTCCCAGCAATTGGGAGGTCTTACGCGGTGCATCCACCCGTAAGCGAGGTCTCCAACATCACAGCAAGAGGGCCCAGCTTTTATAGGATCGAATTGGCAAAGCTTGCCTTTTCCTTTGTGAGCGGTAACATCTGGTATTGTCCTACTTTCCTTATCATCCGGGACCGGGACCTGGCCAGGGCCCCGGCTTCGGATGGGAAAGTTTCCTTCAAGGCCATAAACACGTGCACGAGAACCTACAAAAGTTACAGTCCTACAAGCCTACGTGCAGGGTAGCATAACCAATCTGTTGGGAAAACGCATGAGTCGGCATACGTGGTTCTACAGGCGAGTTCTGCGTACTTTCACAAAGGCAGAGCTGTCTTCAGCTGTAAGTCAACTCTGATTTGGGCCTGCGGTTCAGGCCCTAGCACCACAACACCCCACTGCCTCTGCCTCGCACACTGTGCTCGTGAGCGAGAGGCCTCCGATCTGCCCTCAGTGGCAGCGCCCTGTCTGAGATGCCCCAACACCCTTTGCAAGTCAGCTGAGCGTCTGCAGTGCTCTGAGTCACCATCACTCTTTACAACACATTCTCAACGGTAGCTGAACCCTCTCACACACACGCACACAGCCACACGCACACGACACCCCAACACCCTTTGCCTCTCTACTTAGCTGTGGAGGCAGGCAAGCTAGGTCACCGACGGGCCTTGATGGATGTCCTCAATGGCAGACGCGCATCCTCTTTTGTCTTCCTCAGGGTGACCCATTCACCTTCATGCCCTGCCAAAGCAAAGCGGTCTCTCCACTGCCTGTCACTGACAGCCTTGGTAGCAAGAGTCACCTCCACCAGAGCGCAAAGAGCTGCTCACCTGTGGCACACAGATTCCAAATGTCTGCGTCGTGGCTAGGGCAACATCCTCAGTACCTGGAAAACGCAAAATGCGACTCTGTCAACAGGCCACACACCACAAACCCACTGCATGCAGTAAGAATGCCCTCCACCAAAATGCTCCGTCACATGCCCTCCCAGAAAAGGCTGGAACAGCACCCAAAAAGGCAGAGCAAAAACCATCACCAAGAGGCAAGACACCACCAGGCACAGCATAATAAATCTCAGACCCAAAAAACCCCCTCACTCACCTGCCCAGAGTCCTACAGGGGCACTCGGCTGCTCCTCTCCACAACTTCCCAGAAAAACCTGCAAACGCATAGACAGGATCACTCCTTGAGGGGATGTTGGCTTTTTGGAAAGCACACGCTCTCCACAGCAATGCACTACCCCCTCCCCTTGTCCCCCACAACACCTTTACCCGCTTCACTCGCCCATCCCAAATGCCAGGCTACGTGCCCCAAGCCCCGGGCCCTCCCAGCACCTGTCAAAGCAGAACAGCGGGCAATGGGGACGGAGCAGCGCGACAGCCCCTCTGCTCTAGGAGCCGCTTCCTCCTCCAGGACGCGAGCGACACGCTCCCCGCCTTGCTCCGCACCTACACGCACAGAGAAAAAAAGGCATCAGGGAACCTGCGAGCCACGACACCCTGCATCCAGTAACTCCTCCCTAGCTCACCTTCTCATTCAGGCCCAACAACCCTGAGGCCTGCTGGAAACAGCTCTGCCTCAGAGCTGCCCGCTCTCGCGCGCCCTCCCTTTCCAACACGCACGCCACGCTGTCTCTGCCTCACCCACCACGCGCTCGTCCAGAAGCGGCCGCCTCCGGTCTGCCCTCACCCTCGGTAGCAGCACACGCTCAGTCCGGATGCCCCAACGTGCTGTGCCCCTCAGCAGAGCTTTCGCAGTACTCGGCGTCACCATCGCTCTCCGCAATGCATCCTCAACAGGGGCCGCGGCCTCCCTGAGCTCTCAGCTGGCTGTCACCTGCCAAAACAAAGGGCAAGCAGTCACCTATGTGCCAGGCAGCCTCAGCTGCCAAAACCTCCAAAGCACGCTCTGCTCACCAGCACCCTGCCGCTTGCCAGGCCACGCTCGCCAAGCCCACAAGGGGCAATACCTGAATCTGCTCCGCTGAAAGGCTCAGCTGTCAACAGAAAGAACCCAAGTGCGACCTGAAAAGCACAAGAGACATCACTGAGAGGCTGCTCAACAGCACCTGGTGCACAAGAACTTTTGGATCCAATAAGCAGCCCCCTTCTCTCAGCCGCCAAGGCTCTCGTCAGCGCTCCGCTCCTCCCCTCTTCAACTTGCTGAAAGATTCTGCAAAGACAGGAAAATCACGTGCTGCAGCAACACTGGCAAGGCCAGGGAGCGTTCTATCCCACACCTTTACCTGCTCCGCTCGCTCCCGCTGAGCCCTGGGCTCGGCCTTGCCCTGGGGAAGCTGCCGCAGCACCTGTAGAAGCAGAACGGCAGGGGACAACAGGCATGGCGCCAGCGAGGCCACCTCCCTCCGCTGACCTCTGCCTCCTCTCGCAGAACGACGGTCGCCTCTCCGCGCTTGCTCAGGACGCGGGCAAGCCGCTCGCTGTGTTCCTCCACACCTGCACACGCAAAGCAAAAGGCTATCAGAGAACCCGCTAACCACAAGACTCCTGCTGCAGCAGCAACCCTGCAGCTCGGCTTCTTACTCGGGCATGACCCTTTCTTCCTTTGTCTCCCTAGGGCCTCCTGGGAACACCTCGCTGCACCTGGAACAAAGCAAGACCATGGCAAGACCAACTGCAAGCAGCCCCCAGCGCGGCCCATCAATCACCACTCCGGTCTCTCACCGCCACACTCTACACGCACTGTGAACACACACCAGCAAGGCAGCTCCAGCCCCAGACGGACACACACAGCAGCTGCAAACATAAAGGAAGACTCTGCACGAAGAACCACCACCACGTATCAAACACTGAGCGCCAGAAAGCCCGAGGAAGGCACAAGCGCCGACTCTGGCGTTCCAGACAAGCCCGGAAGAGAATCAAAAGCCATCGCCCACAGTGGAAGGGGCCGGCAAGAAGGACCTGAGACCGTGGGGAAGCGAACCCCAACAAGGCACCAGGAAGACGATAGATGAGACCGGCCTCAGAAGAGGAAGGAGCTGTGTCAGGGATTACAGCAGGTCTATAGAATCCCTGGCTCATTTAGTGGAGAACGTTAACCTTGAAAGGATCAGCGTGTATCTATGAGAGAGGGAATTCACACAGACAGAGCAGAAAGTTATTGACAAGTTTAAGGAGGTTTTGGCCACAGAGCAGAAACTGGCCAAGCCAGGAATAGTCCAATCATAACTCTGTTCCTAGCTACCGTCCTTTGTATTCCTCAATAATAAGCAGCAGCCACGACGAGGAAAGCTTGGTATTTGGCAAGCAATAAAGCATAGTTTGTGTTGCATCTACCCCCCAGTGGTTTGTGTTTTTGGCCACCACAACTGCGACAGAGCAGCTGATGACGCCTCAATGACCAACGCAAATAGAACCGGTCGCCCCTTTGGAGCCCCGTGCGCAAGCCAAAACGAGAACCATTGGCGCAAGGAAGACAACGGGTCCGGCAATGCAAAAACTCAATGGCCAGCCAGAAAGGCCCAAGGTTGTGACAACACAGGAAACAAAACCGTGAAAGGGCACCAGGGCAGCGCAAGAGCTGTCCGGCCACAACCGACGCCTCCGGCGCTAGCGGCGTTCCGGAAGCGCAACCGACGAGAGCACCACCCAGAGCCGAGCTGCGACGCAAATCACAAATTACGGAACAACAGAGACTATATATATATATATATTTAAATATCTGAAGCAAGAGCAGGGAAAATTGTGCCAGCTTAGGCACAATTTGGGCACTGCAGAAAGGAGGCAGGCAAAAGTAGCAAGGTACTTCCATACTGGTACGTGTTTTGCCAATTGACGGCGGGGGGGGGTGGTGGAAAGAACCAGACACCAAGGCAAAGAACAGCAGTGTTTCTATTAGTATCAAATAATACATATAGAAAACAATACATCTAACAAAATAATAAGCTTACTAAGCCCTGGATTTTATCAACAAGCGGAACAAGCAAAGTGATTTAGCAGGGAGGGATAAGTAGAGATTGCTATTAAAGATTGATGTGTTAATGCTTGCATCTTTAGGGCTGCTGCAGGTGTGAAACAAAAACACCCAAGTCAAACAACAACAATAAAAGAAAAATAATAATAAAAAAAAACACTCTGAACTTGTCACTGAGCACTCACAGGTGCCACTACCCCTCCAGGTGAGGCACTTAGGGACATGGTTTAGCAAGCTTGGTGGGGATGGGTTTGCAGTTGGACCAGATGATCTTAAAGGTCTTTTCCAACCATAATGATTCTGCTATGCACTTAACCATTACTCTACGAGAAAGAGATCAACGATTAAGGAAAAGATACGTCCCCAATTGCCTAAAAACATTAGCATCATCCAGATCCGCAGCGGCTGGGGAGCCCCTGTTGCAGCGAGGATTTGGAGAACCTTCCCGGCAACTGGGAGGTCTTACGCGGTGCGTCCACCCGTAAGCGAGGTCTCCAAAGTCGCAGCAAGAGGGCCCAGCTTTTATAGGATCGAATTGGCAAAGCTTGCCTTTTCCTTTGTGAGCGGTAACATCTGGTATTGTCCTACTTTCCTTATCATCCGGGACCGGGACCTGGCCAGGGCCCCAGCTTCGGATGGGAAAGTTTCCTTCGAGGCCAGAAACACACGCATGAGAACTTGCAAAAGTCACAGTTCTACAAGCCTACGTGCAGGTTGGCATAAGCAGTTCTACAGGTGAGTTCCGTATACTTCTACAGAGGCAAAGCCGTATTCATCTGTAAGCCCAGATTTCCCGAGCAAAGTTCCCGTCTCAAATGAGACGTTTGACACTACACTGTAAGGAGGACTAAAACAGCACACAGTAAAAACAATGCTTTCCAGTCTTGGCAGCAGGAAGTAGTCACCGTCAGCCATTTGCCGCACAGGAAAGCCAAGACAGAAGCGGAGTTCCACCACAGGCAAGTTTCAGGTGTGACTCCAATGCGAGATCCGTGTGGAAAGCCGTATTTATCTTGGGTGGCAAGGACAACACTCGCGGGGCCCTGTCAAAATGCTGCCCCAGCCCTACTCAGAGTTGTATTCCCTATCTGAAAAACGAGGTTGGAGCAAGCTTAGAAAAATCACGTCATTGCCATTTCCTTTGCTTCCCTCCCACAACGTTTCTTCCTAATGTCAATGGGTACTCTACATCAGAGCAGAGGAACATCAGTTAACTCAGATTAACTTAGCCTGCCAAGTCAGAGCGAGACCCAATAGCAAGGATTTTAAAAAGGGCCAGGCAGCCATTAGGTGAAGCAGTGTGACTACATTTATCTTCCTATTGTACTCACGTCTGATCTTTGATACAAATCTTTACCTCCCTGGATCATCTCCTCAGAAAGCTGGAACCCAGAGGGATGTGCGGTGCCTAACCGTCCCGACTTTATGACGAAGCACCGGAGTTCTGCACAACCTGGAAAGCAAGCGGTAGTAGGGCTCACTCAGTCTCACTGTCTGGACCAATCACAAGACGACCGAAGACGGGGAAAGACGAGAGGTGTGAATACGTCCTCGCACACAAAGCCGTACAAGTCCTGCTGATGGTCGCTCACCTCCACGAACGCCGCCGTCAGCCCTGTCTCCGTGTGCCAGCTACGGCCGTAGACCCCAACATCTGCGTTCCGAGCCACAAACCCAGGCACTGAAAGCAAAGGGCATATGTTATTTGTGCAGGTGAGCGCTCCCACGAGAGAGAAAGGGAACAGAATCAGCAAAAGAAGCCTCATTCCACAGGGCTGTCCCACCCCTGCAGTCATTCCTCTAGTCAGTGACAGCTGTGGCAGCAGTATTTAGATTACAGAAAGACTCTACAGGCCAAAAAATAGGCACCATCTAGCATACCAAAAGTTCTTTGCTGCAGACCACCTACCTGGTTTTACAGGAATTGTACACTGACACACTGAAATCCGCAGTACCCAACAGTTCGATGACAAAGTGGAAGTTAACAAATTCTTCACAGACTGATACTTTAACACTTAGCATAGTAACCTCCATATTTCCTATGCCAGAAATTCCTCCTGCCACCTTGGCATTCGGGTTCACAACATTCAGGGTGCGGAGACATCGCTAGGAAGGGAACGTTATCCCAAGGCGCCGTGACGGGTTTGAGCCCGCGCGTGCTTCAGCAGCTCTAGCGGGATGGCACTGCTTCCAGGACGTACCAGGATATATCAACATCAACTCCCAGAACAGGGCTGCTTCTGTGACACAAGCTCTGCCCAGGAGGGAACGCAGAGAGCTGCACAGCACCTAGAACAAGTTGGGGGAGCGGGAGGAAAGGCACTTAGCGGGGCAGAACAGAATTGGCAGCTCCCCAGGGGAGCACTAGCTCTGTACTTCCCAGCAGAGGATGTGCAGGAGGGGACGAGAGAGGTGCTGCCAGGGCTGCAGAAGCAACACAGCGCTCCAGAGCAGAGCTAAGGCATCAGGAAGGGCTTCTGGAGAGACTAAAGCACCCAAATGGAGCTGGAGCACAAAAGCAAGCACTCAAAGGACGCTCCCAAGGCAAACAAAGGCATACCTGTGGCTCTGCAGGTGCAAGAGGACTCAGCAGCAGAAGGCTCTTCAGGGGAACCTAGAGCAGATTAAACGCACCTTCTAGAGAGCAGAGAGCGACTAAAAGGAACCCGAGAGCAGTGACCGGGTCCCGCCCGGCACGAGGAGCGGCCAGGCCCCGGCGGGTGCCCTGCTCTGCCCTCCCTCCCCGCCACCGCTCCAACCCCGGCACGCGCCCCTTCTCCCCACGCTCCATGGCCTGGGCTGCCGCTCTCGCCCACCGCGGGTTCGAGTCCTGCCCTGCCCGGCCCCGGGGAGCTGCTCCGTCCGTCCCGGTGCGCCCCGAGCGGGATGAGCGGCCCAGGGCCCCCGGCACGGGGTGGGGGAACCCCCAGCTCCGAGCGCGCACCCCCGGCCCCGCTCACCTCCTCCGGCGCCGGCCCCAGCAGCGGCTTCTCAGCAGCAGCGTCCACGTTGCGGAGCGGCTCCAGCACCACCTTCCTCCAACTGCCGGCCCATACACAGGATGCCCCCGCCCACCGCCACCCTTTATCAACCCCCGGTCCCACCTGTGACTCATTCTAGCCCAAGGGCCCGCAGCTGCTGCCCTCACCGAGCAGGACGGGAGAAGGGCCACGAGCCCCATCAGGGACAGCTGGGGCGGCCCGGGCAGCAGAGCCCCCACCTGCAGCTCACCAAAGTGCCAGGCAGAGCCCTGGCCCGAGTACAGGGACAAAGGGGACAGTCAGGTGGGGTCAGCGCCATCAGCCCCTTTGTCCTTCAGTTTTACATTTGCGCAGTCCGTAAGCACCGCATACGGCAGGATTATCCCAGAAGCCTGCATCATGCACATACGGAGGGATCCGAGAAGCATCTCGGAAGAAAAGAGAAACAAACACCCGTGTGTCCCCTGGATGCTAACCCATCAACACGCTGCACAGAGCTGCCACACAAGACAAGATCACAGCCACCATGGAGGTGTCACCAAGAGGGGACCGAGCAAAGGGCAGGGGAGGGGGGCGAGAAAGCAGGTGACACCGGCAGGGGCCTCAAGTTGTGCCAGGGGAGATTCACATTAGATATTAGGTAACATTGCCAGATGAAAAGAGTAGTCAAGCATTGGAATAGGCTGCCCAGGACAGCGATGGAGCCCCCGCCCCTGACAGTGTTCAGGAACCATGTAGATGAAGCATTTAGATGGTTTAACAAGTGTGGTGTTGAAGGGCTTACGGTTGGACTCGATGGCCTTGAAGGTCTCTTCAAGATTACACAAATATCAAGGTGCAGCAGTTGACAGCGACGTGTTGACACTGCCGAGTTGCTGGAGGACTGGGGGGAGCCGGGACTCACGGCCACACTTCTGCTTCTCCAATCGTCAAGCGAAACAGCGAGCACAGGGGAGCGCTCAGCACTCGTGCCTCCCCTTACCTTTCCGGCACGGCTACTCGGATGGCCGAGGGCAGCAGTGAGCAGAGCAATTTGCACGTGCATGCGCCACTTTGCTGTCATGGAACTCATTTTTAGGTACAGGAGGGAGTGCTGCACAACGCACGGCACACAGGTGCTGCCCCTTCAACAGCAGTTCTGCTGCACTGACACATTCAAGGGGCTCACTCGCTTTCCAGAATGGCAGGACTTGATTTTGTGGTTATTTTTCCCCTCCCCAACAGTAACTGTAGTCAAACAGTTATTCATGCTTTAAGGAATCGAAACCCCCAATTATATACAGGTACACATGTATCCTCCCTCCTTACCTGGACTGAAGCAGCTTCTTCAAAGGGGGCTGCAAGAAAAGCATTCCTGTCCAGGCCGTGCTTGCACCTTCTAGAATCTTATTATGACGTCTCCAGTCTTGGTAGCCGTCAGAATGCTTCGCTCGCACATGTGAATGCAGCGGTGCGGGGTGGAAACGTAGGCCTCACCCGTGTCATTGGTCTGCGGTACCGTTTATTCGGCACGTGAGGGCAGCACGGAGGGCAAGGGAAGGCAGTCCGCGTGCACGCCTGCTTTACCACGGCAGCCCTTCTCGCAGCCACGGGACATTTGCAGTGGGTGCTCTGGGGCAAACTGCGCACGCACCCACTGTGCTGACGCTGCACAACCTCCCGCACGTGCGGGTCGTAAAGCACAGGGGAGCCACGGAGCTCCTGGCACGCAGGTGCCGAGTCAGCCCACTGACCGCACGTGCAGAGCGGTCTGCATTCGATGTACGCACGTTGGCGCGGGCACCATGAGGATGGCTTTGTTCAGGGAAGAGACTGCTCTAGTTTCCAGAATACCTTTAATTACTATTTTACTCAACCCCCATCGCCTCTATTACAGTGTAAAAACAAATCCTAATGGTTGGGCCTTTCTCATATAGATGTGCTCACATCTGCAACATACCTGGTTGGAAGCAGGCAGCTGCTTCTGAAGGCTTCAGGAACCAAGCTACCACCTGAACAGTGCAGAAATGCAGACTAAAATTACTCACAGGCTGCATTAAAAAAAAAGGAAAGACAAAAACAGTATATAAAGAAAGTTTGTTTTAATTAGTGAATCCCCCCAAAATGTTTCAGGGCTAAATTATTCTATTCTGCCTGCTAACTGGACTACACACAACCCGCCCCACACAAGACACGTGCACACACGCGCGCTCTCCCCAGCCAGTAAACCCTACAAAAACACAACCATGGAGCATTTATGCTCTGGAAAAAAGCAGGTGCCACTGACTGCGGCAGAAAGGGGCCAGGGAAGCCCAGAACAGGAATGCAAAAGCAGCCAGAAAGGTCTGAGGGAGTGACAATACAGGAAGTAAAACGGTGAAATGGGCCAGGAAGGCCCAAGAAGAGCATGCAGCGGTGGCCGATGAGGCCACAGTGATGGTCACAAAGATGTCTGGCCACAGACAGAGAGGGACACATGGGGACACGTGAGGACATTGCAGGGACAGGTGAGGACAACATGGGGACATGCAGGGACACGTGGGGACGTCTGGAGACATGTGGGGATGCACAGGAGGACGAGTGGGAATGCACAAGGTGATACCTGCCGGCGGGATGCTGGACCCGAACATCCTCTCGAGCCGGCAGAGCAGAGAGTTGCTGGCGGGCTCCCCCGGGACAGCACAGGCGGCCTCAGGAGTTCCTCCTTGCCCCCCGCTCTCTCCACACTGTCCTTCCTATGACCGGTGCATCCAGGCACGTAGGGTGAGCACGACCCAGGACAGCATATAGTAATATTGCAAACAGAAATACTGCAAACAGAAATATTGCAAACAGAAATATTGCAAACAGAAATATTGCAAACAGCCCCTAGCGACGGCTCCGCCAATGGCGGGGCGTTGCCACGAGAGACGGCTCCGCCAATGGGGACGCGTTGCCCCCAGCGACGGCTCCGCCAATGGCGGCGCGTTGCCCCCAGCGACGGCTCCGCCAATGGCGGCGCGTTGCCCCCAGCGACGGCTCCGCCAATGGCGGCGCGTTGCCCTGAGTGACGGCTCCGCCAATGGCGGCGCGTTGCCTCCAGCGACACATTCACACTGGAAGAGGCAGGATCCCAATGTCCCCCTGTGGGCGACACCAGCCCCCCGTTACCCCAATGACCCCCTGTGGGTAACACGACCGATCCGGGGAGCGGGAGGGGGAGCGGGAGCCGGCGTCGCCGACTGAGCCCTTCCCCTTCCGCCTCCGGAGACCCGCCCCTTCCGCCGCGTCTGCGCGCGGAGGTGTCCAATGGCGGCGCGTTGCCCCGAGCGACGGCTCCGCCAATGGCGGCGCGTTGCCCCGAGCGACGGCTCCGCCAATGGCGGCGCGTTGCCCCCAGCGACGGCTCCGCCAATGGCGGCGCGTTGCCCCCAGCGACGGCTCCGCCAATGGCGGCGCGTTGCCCGGAGCGACGGCTCCGCCAATGGCGGCGCGTTGCCCCCAGCGACGGCTGCGCCAATGGCGGCGCGTTGCCCCCAGCGACGGCTCCTCCAATGGCGGCGCGTTGGCCCCAGCGACACATTCACACTGGAAGAGGCAGGATCCCAATGTCCCCCTGTGGGCGACACCAGCCCCCGTTACCCCAATGACCCCCTGTGGGTAACACGACCGACCCCGGGAGCGGGAGGGAGAGCGGGAGCCGGCGTCGCCGACTGAGCCCTTCCCCTTCCGCCTCCGGAGACCCGCCCCTTCCGCCGCGTCTGCGCGCGGAGGTGTCCAATGGCGGCACGTTGCCCCCAGCGACGGCTCCGCCAATGGCGGCGCGTTGCCCCGAGCGACGGCTCCTCCAATGGCGGCGCGTTGCCCCCAGCGACGGCTCCGCCAATGGGGACGCGTTGCCCCCAGCGACGGCTCCGCCAATGGCGGCGCGTTGCCCCCAGCGACGGCTCCGCCAATGGCGGCGCGTTGCCCCGAGCGACGGCTCCTCCAATGGCGGCGCGTTGCCCCGAGCGACGGCTCCGCCAATGGGGACGCGTTGCCCCCAACGACGGCTCCTCCAATGGCGGCGCGTTGCCCCGAGTGACAGCTCCGCCAATGGGGACGCGTTGCCCCCAGCGACGGCTCCGCCAATGGGGACGCGTTGCCCCCAGCGACGGCTCCTCCAATGGCGGCGCGTTGCCCCCAGCGACGGCTCCGCCAATGGGGACACGTTGCCCCCAGCGACGGCTCCGCCAATGGCGGCGCGCTGCCCCGAGCGACGGCTCCGCCAATGGCGGCGCGTTGCCCCGAGCGACGGCTCCGCCAATGGGGAGGCGTTGCCCCGAGCGACGGCTCCGCCAATGGGGACGCGTTCCCTCCAGCGACACATTCACACTGGAAGAGGCAGGATCCCAATGTCCCCCTGTGATCGACACCAGCCCCCCGTTACCCCAATGACCCCCTGTGGGTAACACAACCGACCCCGGGAGCGGGAGGGGGAGCGGGAGCCGGCGTCGCCGACTGAGCCCTTCCCCTTCCGCCTCAGGAGACCCGCCCCTTCCGCCGCGTCTGCGCGCGGAGGTGTCCAATGGCGGCGCGTTGCCCCTAGCGACGGCTCCGCCAATGGCGGCGCGTTGCCCCCAGCGACGGCTCCGCCAATGGCGGCGCGTTGCCCCGAGAGACGGCTCCGCCAATGGGGACGCGTTGCCCCGAGCGACGGCTCCGCCAATGACGGCGCGTTGCCCCCAGCGACGGCTCCGCCAATGGCGGCGCGTTGCCCGGAGCGACGGCTCCGCCAATGGCGGCGCGTTGCCCCTAGCGACGGCTCCGCCAATGGCGGCGCGTTGCCGCCAGCGACGGCTCCGCCAATGGCGGCGCGTTGCCCGGAGCGACGGCTCCGCCAATGGGGACGCGTTGCCCCGAGCGACACATTCGCACTGGAAGAGGCAGGATCCCAATGTCCCCCTGTGATCGACACCAGCCCCCCGTTACCCCAATGACCCCCTGTGGGTAACACAACCGACCCCGGGAGCGGGAGGGGGAGCGGGAGCCGGCGTCGCTGACTGAGCCCTTCCCCTTCCGCCTCCGGAGACCCGCCCCTTCCGACGCGTCTGCGCGCGGAGGTGTCCAATGGCGGCGCGTTGCCCCCAGCGACGGCTCCGCCAATGACGGCGCGTTGCCCCGAGCGACGGCTCCGCCAATGGCGGCGCGTTGCCCCCAGCGACGGCTCCGCCAATGGCGGCGCGCTGCCCCGAGCGACGGCTCCGCTAATGCGGCGCGTTCCCTCCAGCGACACATTCACACTGGAAGAGGCAGGATCCCAATGTCCCCCTGTGGGCGACACCAGCCCCCCGTTACCCCAATGACCCCCTGTGGGTAACACGACCGACCCCGGGAGCGGGAGGGGGAGCGGGAGCCGGCGTCGCCGACTGAGCCCTTCCCCTTCCGCCTCAGGAGACCCGCCCCTTCCGCCACGTCTGCGCGCGGAGGTGTCCAATGGCGGCGCGTTGCCCCCAGCGACGGCTCCGCCAATGGGGACGCGTTGCCCCCAGCGACGGCTCCGCCAATGGCGGCGCGTTGCCCCCAGCGACGGCTCCGCCAATGGGGACGCGTTGCCCCGAGCGACGGCTCCGCCAATGGGGACGCGTTGCCCTGAGCGACGGCTCCGCCAATGGCGGCGCGTTGCCCCGAGCGACGGCTCCGCCAATGGGGACGCGTTGCCCCCAGCGACGGCTCCGCCAATGGCGGCGCGTTGCCCCTAGCGACGGCTCCGCCAATGGCGGCGCGTTGCCCCCAGCGACGGCTCCGCCAATGGCGGCGCGTTGCCCCCAGCGACGGCTCCGCCAATGGGGACGCGTTGCCCCGAGCGACGGCTCCGCCAATGACGGCGCGTTGCCCCCAGCGACGGCTCCGCCAATGGCGGGGCGTTGCCCCGAGCGACGGCTCCGCCAATGGCGGCGCGTTGCCCCGAGCGACGGCTCCGCCAATGGCGGCGCGTTGCCCCGAGAGACGGCTCCGCCAATGGGGACGCGTTGCCCCGAGCGACGGCTCCGCCAATGGGGACGCGTTGCCCCCAGCGACGGCTCCGCCAATGGCGGGGCGTTGCCCCCAGCGACGGCTCCGCCAATGGCGGCGCGTTGCCCCCAGCGACACATTCGCACTGGAAGAGGCAGGATCCCAATGTCCCCCTGTGATCGACACCAGCCCCCCGTTACCCCAATGACCCCCTGTGGGTAACACGACCGACCCCGGGAGCGGGAGGGGGAGCGGGAGCCGGCGTCGCCGACTGAGCCCTTCCCCTTCCGCCTCCGGAGACCCGCCCCTTCCGACGCGTCTGCGCGCGGAGGTGTCCAATGGCGGCGCGTTGCCCCCAGCGACGGCTCCGCCAATGGGGACGCGTTGCCCCCAGCGACGGCTCCGCCAATGGCGGCGCGTTGCCCCCAGCGACGGCTCCGCTAATGCGGCGCGTTCCCTCCAGCGACACATTCACACTGGAAGAGGCAGGATCCCAATGTCCCCCTGTGGGCGACACCAGCCCCCCGTTACCCCAATGACCCCCTGTGGGTAACACGACCGACCCCGGGAGCGGGAGGGGGAGCGGGAGCCGGCGTCGCCGACTGAGCCCTTCCCCTTCCGCCTCAGGAGACCCGCCCCTTCCGCCACGTCTGCGCGCGGAGGTGTCCAATGGCGGCGCGTTGCCCCCAGCGACGGCTCCGCCAATGGCGGCGCGTTGCCCCCAGCGACGGCTCCGCCAATGGCGGCGCGTTGCCCCCAGCGACGGCTCCGCCAATGGGGACGCGTTGCCCCGAGCGACGGCTCCGCCAATGGGGACGCGTTGCCCTGAGTGACGGCTCCGCCAATGGCGGCGCGTTGCCCCGAGCGACGGCTCCGCCAATGGCGGCGCGTTGCCCCGAGCGACGGCTCCGCCAATGGGGACGCGTTGCCCCCAGCGACGGCTCCGCCAATGGCGGCGCGTTGCCCCTAGCGACGGCTCCGCCAATGGCGGCGCGTTGCCCCTAGCGACGGCTCCGCCAATGGCGGCGCGTTGCCCCCAGCGACGGCTCCGCCAATGGCGGCCCTTTGCCCGGAGCGACGGCTCCGCCAATGGCGGCGCGTTGCCCCGAGAGACGGCTCCGCCAATGGGGACGCGTTGCCCCGAGCGACGGCTCCGCCAATGGCGGCGCGTTGCCTCCAGCGACACATTCGCACTGGAAGAGGCAGGATCCCAATGTCCCCCTGTGATCGACACCAGCCCCCCGTTACCCCAATGACCCCCTGTGGGTAACACGACCGACCCCGGGAGCGGGAGGGGGAGCGGGAGCCGGCGTCGCCGACTGAGCCCTTCCCCTTCCGCCTCCGGAGACCCGCCCCTTCCGACGCGTCTGCGCGCGGAGGTGTCCAATGGCGGCGCGTTGCCCCCAGCGACGGATCCGCCAATGGGGACGCGTTGCCCCCAGCGACGGCTCCGCCAATGGCGGCGCGTTGCCCCCAGCGACGGCTCCGCCAATGGCGGCGCGTTGCCCCCAGCGACGGCTCCGCCAATGGCGGCGCGTTGCCCCCAGCGACGGCTCCGCCAATGGCGGCGCGTTCCCTCCAGCGACACATTCACACTGGAAGAGGCAGGATCCCAATGTCCCCCTGTGGGCGACACCAGCCCCCCGTTACCCCAATGACCCCCTGTGGGTAACACGACCGACCCCGGGAGCGGGAGGGGGAGCGGGAGCCGGCGTCGCCGACTGAGCCCTTCCCCTTCCGCCTCAGGAGACCCGCCCCTTCCGCCACGTCTGCGCGCGGAGGTGTCCAATGGCGGCGCGTTGCCCCCAGCGACGGCTCCGCCAATGGCGGCGCGTTGCCCCCAGCGACGGCTCCGCCAATGGCGGCGCGTTGCCCCCAGCGACGGCTCCGCCAATGGCGGCGCGTTGCCCCCAGCGACGGCTCCGCCAATGGCGGCGCGTTGCCCCCAGCGACGGCTCCGCCAATGGCGGCGCGTTGCCCCCAGCGACGGCTCCGCCAATGGGGACGCGTTGCCCCGAGCGACGGCTCCGCCAATGGGGACGCGTTGCCCTGAGTGACGGCTCCGCCAATGGCGGCGCGTTGCCCCGAGCGACGGCTCCGCCAATGGCGGCGCGTTGCCCCGAGCGACGGCTCCGCCAATGGGGACGCGTTGCCCCCAGCGACGGCTCCGCCAATGGCGGCGCGTTGCCCCTAGCGACGGCTCCGCCAATGGCGGCGCGTTGCCCCTAGCGACGGCTCCGCCAATGGCGGCGCGTTGCCCCCAGCGACGGCTCCGCCAATGGCGGCGCGTTGCCCCCAGCGACGGCTCCGCCAATGGCGGCGCGTTGCCCCCAGCGACGGCTCCGCCAATGGGGACGCGTTGCCCCGAGCGACGGCTCCGCCAATGGCGGCGCGTTGCCTCCAGCGACACATTCGCACTGGAAGAGGCAGGATCCCAATGTCCCCCTGTGATCGACACCAGCCCCCCGTTACCCCAATGACCCCCTGTGGGTAACACGACCGACCCCGGGAGCGGGAGGGGGAGCGGGAGCCGGCGTCGCCGACTGAGCCCTTCCCCTTCCGCCTCCGGAGACCCGCCCCTTCCGACGCGTCTGCGCGCGGCGGTGTCCAATGGCGGCGCGTTGCCCCCAGCGACGGCTCCGCCAATGGCGGCGCGTTGCCCCCAGCGACGGCTCCGCCAATGGCGGCGCGTTGCCCCCAGCGACGGCTCCGCCAATGGCGGCGCGTTGCCCCCAGCGACGGCTCCGCCAATGGCGGCGCGTTGCCCCCAGCGACGGCTCCGCCAATGGCGGCGCGTTGCCCTCCTCTCGTTTGCGCATGCGCCTCCTCCCCCTCCCCGTTGCAGTACCGATCTTCGGACACCGTTCGGACAATAATTCCACTAGCCAGTGATGTAAATACAAACGCTCCTAATTGTTAGACAATGATCTGACTAAGACCCTACGGGTGTTCGGACACGGGATGGCAGCAGTTAGCCCTCCCGACGCTCTGCGCATGCGCGGCCCTCCCCTAGCTATTGCAGTACAGATGTTTCGACACTGGATGGCAGCAGGGAGCGGTCCCGACGCTCTGCGCATGCGCAGCCCCTTTTCTGGCCGTTGCAGTACCGATTTTCGGACACGCGATGGCAGCAGTGAGCCCTTCCGACGCTCTGCGCATGCGCACCTCCCCCTCCCCGTCGCAGTACCGGTGTTCGGACACCGTTCGGACGATAATTCTAGTAACCAGTGATGTAAATACAAAGGCTCCTAATTGGTAGACAATGATCTGACTAAGACGCTCCCTCCCCGCCACCGCTCCAACCCCGGCGCGCGCCCCTTCTCCCCACGCTCCATGGCCTGGGCTGCCGCTCTCGCCCACCGCGGGTTCGAGTCCTGCCCTGCCCGGCCCCGGGGAGCTGCTCCGTCCGTCCCGGTGCGCCCCGAGCGGGATGAGCGGCCCAGGGCCCCCGGCACAGCGGGACCCCCAGCCCCGAGCGCGCACCCCCGGCCCCGCTCACCTCCTCCGGCGCCGGCCCCAGCAGCGGCTTCTCAGCAGCAGCGTCCACGTTGCGGAGCGGCTCCAGCACCACCTTCCTCCAACTGCCGGCCCATACACAGGATGCCCCCGCCCACCGCCACCCTTTATCAACCCCCGGTCCCACCTGTGACTCATTCTGGCCCAAGGGCCCGCAGCTGCTGCCCGTCACCGAGCAGGACGGGAGAAGGGCCACGAGCCCCATCAGGGACAGCTGGGGCGGCCCGGGCAGCAGAGCCCCACCTGCAGCTCACCAAAGTGCCAGGCAGAGCCCTGGCCCGAGCACAGGGACAAAGGGGACAGTCAGGTGGGGTCAGCGCCATCAGCCCCTTTGTCCTTCAGTTTTACATTTGCGCAGTCCGTAAGCACCGCATACGGCAGGATTATCCCAAAAGCCTGCATCATGCACATACGGAGGGATCCGAGAAGCATCTCGGAAGAAAAGAGAAACAAACACCCGTGTGTCCCCTGGATGCTAACCCATCAACACGCTGCACAGAGCTGCCACACAAGACAAGATCACAGCCACCATGGAGGTGTCACCAAGAGGGGACCGAGCAAAGGGCAGGGGAGGGGGGCGAGAAAGCAGGTGACACCGGCAGGGGCCTCAAGTTGTGCCAGGGGAGATTCACATTAGATATTAGGTAACATTGCCAGATGAAAAGAGTAGTCAATACTACTACTGTCCTGGGCAGCAATAGGCTGCCCAGGACAGCGATGGAGCCCCCGCTCCTGACAGTGTTCAGGAACCATGTAGATGAAGCATTTAGATGGTTTAACAAGTGTGGTGTTGAAGGGCTTACGGTTGGACTCGATGGCCTTGAAGGTCTCTTCAAGATTACCCAAATGTCAAGGTGTAACAGTTGACAGCGACGTGTTGACACAGCCGAGTTGCTGGAGGACTGGGGGGAGCCGGGACTCACGGCCACACTTCTGCTTCTCCAATTGTCAAGCGAAACAGCGAGCACAGGGGAGCGCTCAGCACTCGTGCCTCCCCTTACCTTTCCGGCACGGCTACTCGGATGGCCGAGGGCAGCAGTGAGCAGAGCAATTTGCACGTGCATGCGCCACACTTTGCTGTCATGGAACTCATTTTTAGGTACAGGAGGGAGTGCTGCACAACGCACGGCACACAGGTGCTGCCCTTTCAACAGCAGTTCTGCTGCACTGACACGTTCAAGGGGCTCACTCGCTTTCCAGAATGGCAGGACTTGATTTTGTGGTTATTTTTCCCCTCCCCAACAGTAACTGTAGTCAAACAGTTATTCATGCTTTAAGGAATAGAAACGCCCAATTATATACAGGTACACGTGTATCCTCCCTCCTTACCTGGACTGAAGCAGCTTCTTCAAAGGGGGCTGCAAGAAAAGCATTCCTGTCCAGGCCGTGCTTGCACCTTCTAGAATCTTATTATGACGTCCCCAGTCTTGGTAGCCGTCAGAATGCTTCGCTCGCACATGCGAATGCAGCGGTGCAGGGAGGGAACGTAGGCCTCACCCGTGTCATTCGTCTGCGGTACCGTTTATTCGGCACGTGAGGGCAGCACGGAGGGCAAGGGAAGGCAGTCCGCGTGCACGCCTGCTTTACCACGGCAGCCCTTCTCGCAGCCACGGGACATTTGCAGTGGGTGCTCTGCGGCAAACTGCGCACGCACCCACTGTGCTGACGCTGCACAACCTCCCGCACGCGCGGGTCGTAAAGCACAGGGGAGCCACGGAGCTCCTGGCACGCAGGCGCCGAGTCAGCCCATTGACCGCATGTGCAGAGCGGTCTGCATTCGATGTATGCACGTTGGCGCGGGCACCATGAGGACGGCTTTGTTCAGGGAAGAGACTGCTCTAGTTTCCAGAATACCTTTAATTACTATTTTACTCAACCCCCATCGCCTCTATTACAGTGTAAAAACAAATCCTAATGGTTGGGCCTTTCTCATATAGATGTGCTCACATCTGCAACATACCTGGTTGGAAGCAGGCAGCTGCTTCTGAAGGCTTCAGGAACCAAGCTATCACCTGAACAGTGCAGAAATACAGACTAAAATTACTCACAGGCTGCATTAAAAAAAAGGAAAGACAAAAACAGTATATAAAGAAACTTTGTTTTAATTAGTGAATCCCCCCACAATGTTTCAGGGCTAAATTATTCTATTCTGCCTGCTAACTGGATTACACACAACCCGCCCCACACAAGACACGTGCACACACGCGCGCTCTCCCCAGCCAGTAAACCCTACAAACACACAACCATGGAGCATTTATGCTCTGGAAAAAAGCAGGTGCCACTGACTGCGGCAGAAAGGGGCCAGGGAAGCCCAGAACAGGAATGCAGAAGCAGCCAGGCTATTGGGGGTCCTAGAGGAGCTCTAGGGCATCCTATGGGAGCTCTAGAAGGCCCGGTGGGGTCTATAGGGGTTCGTAGGGGAGCTCTGAGGATCCCGTGGGGTCTCTAGGGGGCCCTATGGGGGCTATAGGGGGTCCTATGGTGGCTATACGGGGCCCTAAGGGAGCTCTAGGGGGCCCGATGGGGGCTATAGGGAGTCCTATGGGAGCTCTGGGGGTCCTAGGGGAGCTCTAGGGGGTCCTATGGGGGCTATAGGGGGTCCTATGGGGGCTATAGGGGGTCCTAGGGGGGCTATAGGGAGTCCTATGGTGGTTATAGGGCGTGCTGGGGGAGTTCTAGGGGATCCTATGGGCACTATAGAGGGTCTTATGGTGGTTATAGTGTGCCCTATGGGAGCTCTAGGGCATCCTATGGGCACTATAGAGGGTCCTATAGGAGGTATAGGGGGCCTATAGGAGTTCTAGGGGGTCCTATGGGGGCTATAGTGGGTCCTATGGAGGTTATAGGGGACCGTATGGGAGCTCTAGGGCATCCTATGGGGACTATCGAGGGTCATATAGGAGGTTTAGGGCTCCTATAGGAGCTCTAGGGGGTCCTATGGGGGCTCTAGGGGGTCCTATGGGAGCTCTAGGGGGTCCTAGGGGAGCTCTGGAGGGTCCTAGGGGAGCTCTAGGGGATCCTATGGGGGCTCTGGGGGAGTTATAGGATCTCTAGGGGGTGCTATAGGGGCTATAGAAGGTCCTATAGTGGTTATAGGGGGCCCTAGGGGAGCTCTGGGGGCCCTGTGGGGGCTCTAGGGCATCCTATGGGGACTATAGGAGATCCTATAGGAGCTCTAGGGGGCCATAAGAGCTCTAGGGGTTCCTATGGGGGCCATAGGGGGTCCTATGGGAGCTCTGGGGGGTCCTATGGGGGTTAAAGGGGGTCCTAGGCGAGCTCTCGGGGGTCCTAGGGGAGCTCTAGGGCATCCTATGGGGACTATAGAGGGTCATATAGGAGGTTATAGGGGGCTATAGGAGCTCTAGGGGGTCCTATGGGGGCTCTAGGGGGTCCTATGGGGGTTATAGGGGGTCCTAGGGGAGCCCTAGGGGGTCCTATGCAGGCTGTAGGGTGTCGTAGGGGATCTCTAGGGTACCCTATGGGGGCAATAAGGGGTCCTATGATGGTTATAGGGGGCCCTATGGGAGCTTTAGGGCATTCTATGGGGAATAAAGGGGATTATATAGGAGCTCTAGGGGGGCAATAGGAGCTCTAGGAGTTCCTCTGGGAGCTATAGGCGGTACTATGGGAGGTCTAGGGGGTCCTATGGGGGCTATAGAGTGTCCTATGGTGGTTATCGGGGGCCCTAAGGGAGCTCTAGGGGGCCCTATGGGGGCTATAGGGGGTCCAATTGGGAGCTCTGGGGGTCCTAGGGGAGCTCTAGGGGGTCCTAGGGGAGCTCTAGGGGGTCCTATGGGGAGCTCTGGGTATCCCGTGGGGTCTCTAGGGGGTCCTATGGTGGTTATAGGTGGCCCTATGGGAGCTCTAGGGCATCCTATGGGGACTATAGGGGATCCTATAGGAGCTCTAGGGGGCCATAAGAGCTCTAGGGGTTCCTATGGGGACTCTAGGCGGTCCTATGGGAGTTCTAGGGGGCCCTATGGGGGTTATAGGGGGTCCTAGGGGAGCTCTAGGGGGCCCTGTGGGGGTCATAGGGGATCCTAGGGGAGCTCTTGGGGGCCCTAAGGGAGGACTAGGGGGCACTAGGGGGCTCTAGGGGGTCCTATAGGAGCTCTGGGGGTCCTAGGGGGGCTATAGAGGGTCCTATGGTGGTTATAGGGCGCGCTGGGGGAGTTCTAGGGGATCCTATGGGGCCTATAGAGGGTATTATGGTGGTTATAGTGTGCCCTATGGGAGCTCTAGGGCATCCTATGGGGTCTATAGGGGGTCCTATAGGACCTCTAGGTGGTCTATAGGAGCTCTAGTGGGTCCTATGGGGGCTATAGAGGGTCCTATCGTGCTTATAGGGGGCCCTAGGGGATCTCTGGGGGTCCTGTGGGGGCTCTAGGGGGTCCTATGTGGGCTATAGGGGATCCTATGGTTTTTATAGGGGACCCTATGGGCGCTCTAGGGCATCCTATCTGCACTATAGAGGGTCCTATAGGAGGTCTAGGGGGTCCTATGGGAGTTCTAGGGGGTCCTATGGGGGTATAGGGAGTCCTGGGGGAGCTCTAGGGGGTCCTAGGGGACTTCTAGGGGGCCCTATGGGGGCTATAGGGGAGCTCTGGCAGTCCTAGGGGAGCTCCAGGGGGCCCTATGGGGGCTATAGGGCATCCTATGGTGGTTATAGGGGGTCCTAGGGGAGCTCTGGGGGTCCTGTGGGACCTCTAGGGGGCCCTATGGGGGCTCTTAGGGGTCCTATGGTAGTTAGAGGTGGCCCTATGGGAGCTCTAGGGCATCCTATGGGGACTATAGGGGATCCTGTAGGAGCTCTAGGGGGGCTATAGGAGCTCTAGGGGTTCCTATGGGGGCTCTAGGGGGTCCTATGGGAGCTCTAGGCGGCCCTATGAGGGTTATAGGGGGTTCTATGGGGGCTTTTGGGGGTCCTAGGGGAGCTCTAGGGGATCCTAGGGGAACTCTAGGGGGCCCTATGGGGGCTATAGGGCATCCTATGGTGGTTATAGGGGGCCCTAGGGGAGCTCTAAGCGTCCTATGGGAGCTCTAGGAGGCCCGGTGGGGGCTATAGGGGGTCGTAGGGGAGCTCCGGGGTACCCGTGGGGTCTCTAGGGGGCCCTATGAGGGCTATAGTGGGTCCTATGGTTGCTATAGGGGGCCCAATGGGGCTATAGGGGGTCCTAGGGCAGAACTGGGTGTCCTAGGGGGGCTATAGGGGGTTCTATGGTGGTTATAGGGCGCGCTGGGGGAGTTCTAGGGGGTCCTATGGGGGCTACTGAGGGTCCTATGGTGGTTATAGTGTGCCCTTTGGGAGCTCTTGGGCATCCTATGGGGTCTATCGGGGGTCCTATAGGAGCTCTAGGGGGTCTATAGGAGCTCTAGGGGGTCCTATGGGGGCTCTAGGGGGTCCTATGGGGGCTCTAGGGGGCCCTATCGGAGTTATAGGGGGTCCTAGGGGAGCTCTGGGGGTCCTGTGGGGTCTCTAGGGGGCCCTATGGGGACTACAGTGGGTCCTAGGGGAGCTCTAGGGGGCCCTATGGGAGCTCTAGGGCATCCTATGGGGACTATAGAGAATCCTAAAGAAGCTCTAGGGGGTTCTATCGGGGCTATAGGGGGTCCTATGGGAGCTCTAGGGGGCCCTAGGAGGGTTACAGAGGGTCCTAGGGGAACTCTGAGGGGTCCTAGGGGAGCTCTAGGGGGTCCTATGGGGGCTATAGGGGGTCCTATCGGAGCTCTGGCGGTCCTAGGGGAGTCCTATGGGGTCGTATGGGGGTATAGGGGGTCCTAGGGGAGATCTGGGGGTCCTATGGGGGCTATAGGGGGTCCTTGGGGAGCTCTGGTGGGTACTAGGGGAGCTCCAGGGCGTCCTATGAGAGCTCTAGGGGGTCCTATGGGCACTACAGAGGGTCCTATAGCAGGTCTAGGGGGACTATAGGACCTCTAGGGGGTCCTTGGGGGCTCTAGGGGGTCGTATGGGAGCTATAGGGGGCCCTATGGGGGTTATAGGGTGTCCTAGGGGAGCTCTAGGGCGTCCCATGGAGCTCTAGGGGGTCCTATGGAGGCTATAGGGGGTTCTGTGGGAGCTATAGGGGGCCTTATGGGAGCTCTAGGGGGCCCTATGAGGGTTATAGCGGGTACTAGGGGAGCTCTAGGGGGTCCTATGGGAGCTGTAGGGGGTGCTATGGGAGTTCTAGGGGGTCCTATGGGGGCTATAGGGGGTCCTATAGGAGATCTAGGGGCTCTATAGGAGCTCTAGGGGGTCCTATGGAGCCTATATGGGGTCCTATGGTGGTTATAGGGGTCCCTAGGGGAGCTCTAGGGGGCCCAATGGGGGCTATAGGGCATCCTATGGTGGTTATAGGGGGCCCTAGGGGAGCTCTGGGGGGTCCTAGGGGAGCTCTAGGGGATCCTAAGGAGGCTCTAGGGGATCCTAGGGGAGCTCCAGGGAGCCCTATGGGAGCTATAGGGGGTCCTAGGGGAGCTCTGGGGGTCCTAGGGGAGCTCTAGGGGGCCCTATGGGGGCTATAGGGCATCCTATGGGGACTATAGGGGGTCCTATAGGAGCTCTAGGGGGGCTATAGGAGCTCTAGAGGGTCCTATGGGGCCTATATGGGGTCCCATGGTGGTTATAGGAGGCCCTAGGGGACCTCTAGGGGGCCCTATGGGAGCTCTAGGGGGTCCTAGGGGAGCTCTAGGGGGTCCTATGGTGGCTATAGGGGGTCCTAGGGGAGCTCTGGGGATCCTGTGGGGGCGCTAGGGGGCCCTATGGGGGCTATAGGGCATCCTATGGGGACTATAGGGGGTCCTATAGGAGCTCTAGAGGTGCTATAGGAGCTCTAGGGGATCCTATGGGGCCTATATGGGGTCCTATGATGGTTATAGGGGCCCCTAGGGGAGATCTAGGGGGCCCTATGGGGGCTATAGGGGGTCCTATGGGAGCTCTGGGGGTCCTAGGGGAACTCTAGGGAGCCCTCTGGGGGCTACAGGACATCCTATGGGGACTATAGGGAGTCCTATAGGAGCTCTAGGAGGTCCTATGGGGCCTATACGGGGTCCTATGGTGGTTATAGGGTGTCCTAGGGGAGCTCTGGGGGCCCTGTGGGGGCTCTAGGGCATCCTATGGGGACTATAGGAGATCCTATAGGAGCTCTAGGGGGCCATAAGAGCTCTAGGGGTTCCTATGGGGGCCATAGGGGGTCCTATGGGAGCTCTAGGGAGTCCTATGGGGGTTAAAGGGGGTCCTAGGCGAGCTCTGGGGGGTCCTAGGGGAGCTCTAGGGTCCTATGGTGGTTATAGGGGGTCCTAGGGGAGCTCTAGGGGGCCCTATGGGGGCTATAGGGCATCCTATGTTGGTTATAGGGAGCCCTAGGGGAGATCTAGGTGGTCCTATGTGGGCTATAGGGAGTCCTAGGTGAGCTCTGGGCGTCCTAGGGGAGCTCTAGGGGGACCTATGGAGGCTATAGGGAATCCTATGGGGACTATGGGGAGTCCTATAGGAGGTCCAGGAGGTCCTATGGGGCCTATACGGGGTCCTATGGTGGTTATAGGTGGCCCTAGGGGAGCTCTGGGGGGTCCTAGGGGAGCTCTAGGGGATCCTATGGGGGCTCTAGGGGATCCTAGGGGAGCTCCAGGGAGCCCTATGGGAGCTATAGGGGGTCCTAGGGGAGCTCTGGGGATCCTGTGGGGGCGCTAGGGGGCCCTATGGGGGCTATAGGGCATCCTATGGGGACTATAGGGGGTCCTATAGGAGCTCTAGAGGTGCTATAGGAGCTCTAGGGGATCCTATGGGGCCTATATGGGGTCCTATGATGGTTATAGGGGCCCCTAGAGGAGATCTAGGGGGCCCTATGGGGGCTATAGGGGGTCCTATGGGAGCTCTGGGGGTCCTAGGGGAACTCTAGGGAGCCCTCTGGGGGCTACAGGACATCCTATGGGGACTATAGGGAGTCCTATAGGAGCTCTAGGAGGTCCTATGGGGCCTATACGGGGTCCTATGGTGGTTATAGGGTGTCCTAGGGGAGCTCTGGGGGCCCTGTGGGGGCTCTAGGGCATCCTATGGGGACTATAGGAGATCCTATAGGAGCTCTAGGGGGCCATAAGAGCTCTAGGGGTTCCTATGGGGGCCATAGGGGGTCCTATGGGAGCTCTAGGGAGTCCTATGGGGGTTAAAGGGGGTCCTAGGCGAGCTCTGGGGGGTCCTAGGGGAGCTCTAGGGCATCCTATGGGGACTATAGAGGGTCATATAGGAGGTTATAGGGGGCTATGGGGGCTCTAGGGGGTCCTATGGGGGCTCTAGGGGGTCCTATGGGGGCTCTAGGGTGTCTTAGGGGATCTCTAGGGTGCCCTATGGGGGCAATAAGGGGTCCTATGATGGTTATATGGGGCCCTATGGGAGCTTTAGGGCATTCTATGGGGAATATAGGGGATTATATAGGAGCTCTAGGGGGGCAATAGGAGCTCTAGGCGTTCCTCTGGGAGCTATAGGCGGTACTATGGGAGGTCTAGGGGGTCCTATGGGGGCTATAGGGAATCCTATGGGGACTATGGGGAGTCCTATAGGAGGTCCAGGAGGTCCTATGGGGCCTATACGGGGTCCTATGGTGGTTATAGGTGGCCCTAGGGGAGCTCTGGGGGGTCCTAGGGGAGCTCTAGGGGATCCTATGGGGGCTCTAGGGGATCCTAGGGGAGCTCCAGGGAGCCCTATGGGAGCTATAGGGGGTCCTAGGGGAGCTCTGGGGATCCTGTGGGGGCGCTAGGGGGCCCTATGGGGGCTATAGGGCATCCTATGGGGACTATAGGGGGTCCTATAGGAGCTCTAGAGGTGCTATAGGAGCTCTAGGGGATCCTATGGGGCCTATATGGGGTCCTATGATGGTTATAGGGGCCCCTAGAGGAGATCTAGGGGGCCCTATGGGGGCTATAGGGGGTCCTATGGGAGCTCTGGGGGTCCTAGGGGAACTCTAGGGAGCCCTCTGGGGGCTACAGGACATCCTATGGGGACTATAGGGAGTCCTATAGGAGCTCTAGGAGGTCCTATGGGGCCTATACGGGGTCCTATGGTGGTTATAGGGTGTCCTAGGGGAGCTCTGGGGGCCCTGTGGGGGCTCTAGGGCATCCTATGGGGACTATAGGAGATCCTATAGGAGCTCTAGGGGGCCATAAGAGCTCTAGGGGTTCCTATGGGGGCCATAGGGGGTCCTATGGGAGCTCTAGGGAGTCCTATGGGGGTTAAAGGGGGTCCTAGGCGAGCTCTGGGGGGTCCTAGGGGAGCTCTAGGGCATCCTATGGGGACTATAGAGGGTCATATAGGAGGTTATAGGGGGCTATGGGGGCTCTAGGGGGTCCTATGGGGGCTCTAGGGGGTCCTATGGGGGCTCTAGGGTGTCTTAGGGGATCTCTAGGGTGCCCTATGGGGGCAATAAGGGGTCCTATGATGGTTATATGGGGCCCTATGGGAGCTTTAGGGCATTCTATGGGGAATATAGGGGATTATATAGGAGCTCTAGGGGGGCAATAGGAGCTCTAGGCGTTCCTCTGGGAGCTATAGGCGGTACTATGGGAGGTCTAGGGGGTCCTATGGGGGCTATAGGGAATCCTATGGGGACTATGGGGAGTCCTATAGGAGGTCCAGGAGGTCCTATGGGGCCTATACGGGGTCCTATGGTGGTTATAGGTGGCCCTAGGGGAGCTCTGGGGGGTCCTAGGGGAGCTCTAGGGGATCCTATGGGGGCTCTAGGGGATCCTAGGGGAGCTCCAGGGAGCCCTATGGGAGCTATAGGGGGTCCTAGGGGAGCTCTGGGGATCCTGTGGGGGCGCTAGGGGGCCCTATGGGGGCTATAGGGCATCCTATGGGGACTATAGGGGGTCCTATAGGAGCTCTAGAGGTGCTATAGGAGCTCTAGGGGATCCTATGGGGCCTATATGGGGTCCTATGATGGTTATAGGGGCCCCTAGAGGAGATCTAGGGGGCCCTATGGGGGCTATAGGGGGTCCTATGGGAGCTCTGGGGGTCCTAGGGGAACTCTAGGGAGCCCTCTGGGGGCTACAGGACATCCTATGGGGACTATAGGGAGTCCTATAGGAGCTCTAGGAGGTCCTATGGGGCCTATACGGGGTCCTATGGTGGTTATAGGGTGTCCTAGGGGAGCTCTGGGGGCCCTGTGGGGGCTCTAGGGCATCCTATGGGGACTATAGGAGATCCTATAGGAGCTCTAGGGGGCCATAAGAGCTCTAGGGGTTCCTATGGGGGCCATAGGGGGTCCTATGGGAGCTCTAGGGAGTCCTATGGGGGTTAAAGGGGGTCCTAGGCGAGCTCTGGGGGGTCCTAGGGGAGCTCTAGGGCATCCTATGGGGACTATAGAGGGTCATATAGGAGGTTATAGGGGGCTATGGGGGCTCTAGGGGGTCCTATGGGGGCTCTAGGGTGTCTTAGGGGATCTCTAGGGTGCCCTATGGGGGCAATAAGGGGTCCTATGATGGTTATATGGGGCCCTATGGGAGCTTTAGGGCATTCTATGGGGAATATAGGGGATTATATAGGAGCTCTAGGGGGGCAATAGGAGCTCTAGGCGTTCCTCTGGGAGCTATAGGCGGTACTATGGGAGGTCTAGGGGGTCCTATGGGGGCTATAGAGTGTCCTATGGTGGTTATCGGGGGCCCTAAGGGAGCTCTAGGGGGCCCTATGGGGGCTATAGGGGGTCCAATTGGGAGCTCTGGGGGTCCTAGGGGAGCTCTAGGGGGTCCTATGGGGGCTATAGGGGGTCCAATTGGGAGCTCTGGGGGTCCAATTGGGAGCTCTGGGGGTCCTAGGGGAGCTCTGGGGGTCCTAGGGGAGCTCTAGGGGGTCCTAGGGGAGCTCTAGGGGGTCCAATTGGGAGCTCTGGGGGTCCTAGGGGAGCTCTAGGGGGTCCTATGGTGGTTATAGGTGGCCCTATGGGAGCTCTAGGGCATCCTATGGGGACTATAGGGGATCCTATAGGAGCTCTAGGGGGCCATAAGAGCTCTAGGGGTTCCTATGGGGGTCATAGGGGGTCCTATGGGAGCTCTAGGAGGCTCTCTGGGGGCTATAGGGGGTCCTAGGGGAGCTCTAGGGGGCCCTGTGGGGGTCATAGGGGATCCTAGGGGAGCTCTTGGGGGCCCTAAGGGAGGTCTAGGGGGCCCTATAGGAGCTCTGGGGGTCCTAGGGGGGCTATAGGGGGTCCTATGGTGGTTATAGGGCGCGCTGGGGGAGTTCTAGGGGATCCTATGGGGGCTATAGAGGGTATTATGGTGGTTATAGTGTGCCCTATGGGAGCTCTAGGGCATCCTATGGGGTCTATAGGGGGTCCTATAGGAGCTCTAGGTGGTCTATAGGAGCTCTAGTGGGTCCTATGGGGGCTATAGAGGGTCCTATCGTGCTTATAGGGGGCCCTAGGGGATCTCTGGGGGTCCTGTGGGGCTCTACGGGTCCTATGAGGGCTATAGGGGGTCCTATGGTGGTTATAGGGGACCCTATGGGCGCTCTAGGGCATCCTATGTGCACTATAGAGAGTCCTATAGGAGGTCTAGGGGGGCTATAGGAGGTCTAGGGGGTCCTATGGGACTTCTAGGGGGTCCTATGGGAGTTCTAGGGGGTCCTATGGGAGTTCTAGGGGGTCCTGGGGGAGCTCTAGGGGGTCCTAGGGGACTTCTAGGGGGCCCTATGGGGGCTATAGGGGAGCTCTGGCGGTCCTAGGGGAACTCTAGGGGGCCCTATGGGGGCTATAGGGCATCCTATGGTGGTTATAGGGGGCCCTAGGGGAGCTCTAAGCGTCCTATGGGAGCTCTAGGAGGCCCGGTGGGGGCTATAGGGGGTTGTAGGGGAGCTCCGGGGTACCCGTGGGGTCTCTAGGGGGCCCTATGGGGACTATAGTGGGTCCTATGGTTGCTATAGGGGGCCCGATGGGGCTATAGGGGGTCCTAGGGCAGAACTGGGTGTCCTAGGGGGGCTATAGGGGGTTCTATGGTGGTTATAGGGCGCGCTGGGGGAGTTCTAGGGGGTCCTATGGGGGCTATAGAGGGTCCTATGGTGGTTATAGTGTGCCCTTTGGGAGCTCTAGGGCATCCTATGGGGTCTATCGGGGGTCCTATAGGAGCTCTAGGGGGTCCTATGGGGGCTCTAGGGGGTTCTATGGGGGCTCTAGGGGGTCCTATGGGGGCTCTAGTGGGCCCTATTGGAGTTATAGGGGGTCCTAGGGGAGCTCTGGGGGTCCTGTGGGGGCTCTAGGGGGCCCTATGGGGACTACAGTAGGTCCTAGGGGAGCTCTAGGGGGCCCTATGGGAGCTCTAGGGCATCCTATGGGGACTATAGAGAATCCTAAAGAAGCTCTAGGGGGTCCTATGGGGGCTCTAGGGGGTCCTATGGGGGCTCTAGGGGGCCCTATTGGAGTTATAGGGGGTCCTAGGGGAGCTCTAGGAGGCTCTCTGGGGGCTATAGGGGGTCCTAGGGGAGCTCTAGGGGGCCCTGTGGGGGTCATAGGGGATCCTAGGGGAGCTCTTGGGGGCCCTAAGGGAGGTCTAGGGGGCCCTATAGGAGCTCTGGGGGTCCTAGGGGGGCTATAGGGGGTCCTATGGTGGTTATAGGGCGCGCTGGGGGAGTTCTAGGGGATCCTATGGGGGCTATAGAGGGTATTATGGTGGTTATAGTGTGCCCTATGGGAGCTCTAGGGCATCCTATGGGGTCTATAGGGGGTCCTATAGGAGCTCTAGGTGGTCTATAGGAGCTCTAGTGGGTCCTATGGGGGCTATATGGTTATAGCCCCCCTATGGGAGCTCTGGGGGTCCTAGGGGAGCTCTGGGGGTCCTAGGGGGGTCCCCCCTATGGGGGTCCTGTGGGGGCTCTAGGGGGCCCTATGGGGACTACAGTGGGTCCTATGGGAGCTCTAGGGGGCCCTAGGAGGGTTATAGAGGGTCCTAGGGGAACTCTGAGGGGTCCTAGGGGAGCTCTAGGGGGTCCTATGGGGGCTATAGGGGGTCCTATCGGAGCTCTGGCGGTCCTAGGGGAGCTCTAGGGGGTCGTATGGGGGTATAGGGGGTCCTAGGGGAGCTCTGGTGGGTACTAGGGGAGCTCTAGGGCGTCCTATGGGAGCTCTAGGGGGTCCTATGGGAGCTCTAGGGGGTCCTATGGGAGCTCTAGGGGGTCCTATGGTGGTTATAGGGGACCCTATGGGAGCTCTAGGGCGTCCTATGGGCACTACAGAGGGTCCTATAGCAGGTCTAGGGGGACTATAGGACCTCTAGGGGGTCCTTGGGGGCTCTAGGGGGTCATATGGGAGCTCTAGGGGTCCCTATGGGGGTTATAGGCTGTCCTAGGGGAGCTCTAGGGCATCCCATGGAGCTCTAGGGGGTCCTATGGGGGCAATAGGGGGTTCGGTGGGAGCTCTGGGGGTCCTGTGGGGGCTATAGGGGGCCTTATGGGAGCTCTAGGGGGCCCTATGAGATAGCGGGTACTAGGGGAGCTCTAGGGGGTCCTATGGGAGCTGTAGGGGGTGCTATGGGAGTTCTAGGGGGTCCTATGGGGGCTAAAGGGGGTCCTATAGGAGATCTAGGGGCTCTATAGGAGCTCTAGGGGGTCCTATGGAGCCTATATGGGGTCCTATGGTGGTTATAGGGGGGCCCTAGGGGAGCTCTGGGGGGTCCTAGGGGAGCTCTAGGGGATCCTATGGGGGCTCTAGATGGTCCTAGGGGAGCTCTAGGGAGCCCTATGGGAGCTATAGGGGGTCCTAGGGGAGCTATAGGGGGTCCTAGGGGAGCTCTGGGGGTCCTGTGGGACCTCTAGGGGGCCCTATGGGGGCTCTTAGGGGTCCTATGGTAGTTATAGGTGGCCCTATGGGAGCTCTAGGGCATCCTAATGGGGACTATAGGGGATCCTGTAGGAGCTCTAGGGGGGCTATAGGAGCTCTAGGGGTTCCTATGGGGGCTCTAGGGGGTCCTATGGGAGCTCTAGGCGGCCCTATGAGGGTTATAGGGGGTTCTATGGGAGTTCTAGGGGGTTCTATGGGGGCTTTTGGGGGTCCTAGGGGAGCTCTAGGGGATCCTAGGGGAACTCTAGGGGGGCCCTATGGGGGCTATAGGGCATCCTATGGTGGTTATAGGGGGCCCTAGGGGAGCTCTAAGCGTCCTATGGGAGCTCTAGGAGGCCCGGTGGGGGCTATAGGGGGTCGTAGGGGAGCTCCGGGGTACCCGTGGGGTCTCTAGGGGGCCCTATGGGGGCTATAGTGGGTCCTATGGTTGCTATAGGGGGCCCGATGGGGCTATAGGGGGTCCTAGGGCAGAACTGGGTGTCCTAGGGGGGCTATAGGGGGTTCTATGGTGGTTATAGGGCGCGCTGGGGGAGTTCTAGGGGGTCCTATGGGGGCTATTGAGGGTCCTATGGTGGTTATAGTGTGCCCTTTGGGAGCTCTTGGGCATCCTAATGGGGTCTATCGGGGGTCCTATAGGAGCTCTAGGGGGTCCTATGGGGGCTCTAGGGGGTTCTATGGGGGCTCTAGGGGGTCCTATGGGGGCTCTAGGGGGCCCTATTGGAGTTATAGGGGGTCCTAGGGGAGCTCTGGGGGTCCTGTGGGGGCTCTAGGGGGGCCCTATGGGGACTACAGTAGGTCCTAGGGGAGCTCTAGGGGGCCCTATGGGAGCTCTAGGGCATCCTATGGGGACTATAGAGAATCCTAAAGAAGCTCTAGGGGGTCCTATGGGGGCTCTAGGGGGTCCTATGGGGGCTCTAGGGGGCCCTATTGGAGTTATAGGGGGTCCTAGGGGAGCTCTGGGGGTCCTGTGGGGGCTCTAGGGGGCCCTATGGGGACTACAGTGGGTCCTATGGGAGCTCTAGGGGGCCCTAGGAGGGTTATAGAGGGTCCTAGGGGAACTCTGAGGGGTCCTAGGGGAGCTCTAGGGGGTCCTATGGGGGCTATAGGGGGTCCTATCGGAGCTCTGGCGGTCCTAGGGGAGCTCTAGGGGGTCGTATGGGGGTATAGGGGGTCCTAGGGGAGCTCTGGTGGGTACTAGGGGGAGCTCTAGGGCGTCCTATGGGAGCTCTAGGGGGTCCTATGGGAGCTCTAGGGGTCCTATGGTGGTTATAGGGGACCCTATGGGAGCTCTAGGGCGTCCTATGGGCACTACAGAGGGTCCTATAGCAGGTCTAGGGGGACTATAGGACCTCTAGGGGGTCCTTGGGGGCTCTAGGGGGTCGTATGGGAGCTCTAGGGGTCCCTATGGGGGTTATAGGCTGTCCTAGGGGAGCTCTAGGGCATCCATGGAGCTCTAGGGGGGTCCTATGGGGCAATAGGGGGTTCGGTGGGAGCTCTGGGGGTCCTGTGGGGGGCTATAGGGGGCCTTATGGGAGCTCTAGGGGGCCCTATGAGGGTTATAGCGGGTACTAGGGGAGCTCTAGGGGGTCCTATGGGAGCTGTAGGGGGTGCTATGGGAGTTCTAGGGGGTCCTATGGGGGCTAAAGGGGGTCCTATAGGAGATCTAGGGGCTCTATAGGAGCTCTAGGGGGTCCTATGGAGCCTATATGGGGTCCTATGGTGGTTATAAGGGGGCCCTAGGGGAGCTCTGGGGGTCCTAGGGGAGCTCTAGGGGATCCTATGGGGGCTCTAGATGGTCCTAGGGGAGCTCTAGGGAGCCCTATGGGAGCTATAGGGGGTCCTAGGGGAGCTATAGGGGGTCCTAGGGAGCTCTGGGGGTCCTGTGGGACCTCTAGGGGGCCCTATGGGGGCTCTTAGGGGTCCTATGGTAGTTATAGGTGGCCCTATGGGAGCTCTAGGGCATCCTATGGGGACTATAGGGGATCCTGTAGGAGCTCTAGGGGGGGCTATAGGAGCTCTAGGGGTTCCTATGGGGGCTCTAGGGGGTCCTGATGGGAGCTCTAGGCGGCCCTATGAGGGTTATAGGGGGTTCTATGGGAGTTCTAGGGGGTTCTATGGGGCTTTTGGGGGTCCTAGGGGAGCTCTAGGGGATCCTAGGGGAACTCTAGGGGGCCCTATGGGGGCTATAGGGCATCCTATGGTGGTTATAGGGGGCCCTAGGGGAGCTCTAAGCGTCCTATGGAGCTCTAGGAGGCCCGGTGGGGGCTAGTAGGGGGTCGTAGGGGAGCTCCGGGGTACCGTGGGGTCTCTAGGGGGCCCTATGGGGGCTATAGTGGGTCCTATGGTTGCTATAGGGGGCCCGATGGGGCTATAGGGGGGTCCTAGGGCAGAACTGGGTGTCCTAGGGGGGCTATAGGGGGTTCTATGGTGGTTATAGGGCGCGCTGGGGGAGTTCTAGGGGGTCCTATGGGGGCTATTGAGGGTCCTATGGTGGTTATAGTGTGCCCTTTGGGAGGCTCTTGGGCATCCTATGGGGTCTATCGGGGGTCCTATAGGAGCTCTAGGGGGTCTATAGGAGCTCTAGGGGGTCCTATGGGGGCTCTAGGGGGTCCTATGGGGGCTCTAGGGGCCCTATCGGAGTTATAGGGGGTCCTAGGGGGAGCTCTGGGGGTCCTGTGGGGTCTCTAGGGGCCCTATGGGGACTACAGTGGGTCCTAGGGGAGCTCTAGGGGGGCCCTATGGGAGCTCTAGGGCATCCTATGGGGACTATAGAGAATCCTAAAGAAGCTCTAGGGGGTTCTATCGGGGCTCTAGGGGGTCCTATGGGAGCTCTAGGGGGCCCTAGGAGGGTTACAGAGGGTCCTAGGGGAACTCTGAGGGGTCCTAGGGGAGCTCTAGGGGGTCCTATGGGGGCTATAGGGGGTCCTATCGGAGCTCTGGCGGTCCTAGGGGAGTCCTATGGGGTCGTATGGGGGTATAGGGGGTCCTAGGGGAGATCTGGGGGTCCTATGGGGGCTATAGGGGGTCCTTGGGGAGCTCTGGTGGGTACTAGGGGAGCTCCAGGGCGTCCTATGAGAGCTCTAGGGGGTCCTATGGGCACTACAGAGGGTCCTATAGCAGGTCTAGGGGGGCTATAGGACCTCTAGGGGGTCCTTGGGGGCTCTAGGGGGGTCGTATGGGAGCTATAGGGGGGCCCTATGGGGGGTTATAGGGTGTCCTAGGGGAGCTCTAGGGCGTCCCATGGAGCTCTAGGGGTCCTATGGAGGCTATAGGGGGTTCTGTGGGAGCTATAGGGGGCCTTATGGGAGCTCTAGGGGGCCCTATGAGGGTTATAGCGGGTACTAGGGGAGCTCTAGGGGGTCCTATGGGAGCTGTAGGGGTGCTATGGGAGTTCTAGGGGGTCCTATGGGGGCTATAGGGGGTCCTATAGGAGATCTAGGGGCTCTATAGGAGCTCTAGGGGGGTCCTATGGAGCCTATATGGGGTCCTATGGTGTTATAGGGGTCCCTAGGGGAGCTCTAGGGGGCCCAATGGGGGCTATAGGGCATCCTATGGTGGTTATAGGGGGCCCTAGGGGAGCTCTGGGGGGTCCTAGGGGAGCTCTAGGGGATCCTAAGGAGGCTCTAGGGGATCCTAGGGGAGCTCCAGGGAGCCCTATGGGAGCTATAGGGGGTCCTAGGGGAGCTCTAGGGGGCCCTATGGGGGCTATAGGGCATCCTATGGGGACTATAGGGGGTCCTATAGGAGCTCTAGGGGGGCTATAGGAGCTCTAGAGGGTCCTATGGGGCCTATATGGGGTCCCATGGTGGTTATAGGAGGCCCTAGGGGACCTCTAGGGGGCCCTATGGGAGCTCTAGGGGGTCCTAGGGAGCTCTAGGGGGTCCTATGGTGGCTATAGGGGGTCCTAGGGAGCTCTGGGGATCCTGTGGGGCGCTAGGGGGCCCTATGGGAGCTCTAGGGCATCCTATGTTGGTTATAGGGAGCCCTAGGGGAGATCTAGGTGGTCCTATGTGGGCTATAGGGAGTCCTAGGTGAGCTCTGGGCGTCCTAGGGGAGCTCTAGGGGGACCTATGGAGGCTATAGGGAATCCTATGGGGACTATGGGGAGTCCTATAGGAGGTCCAGGAGGTCCTATGGGGCCTATACGGGGTCCTATGGTGGTTATAGGGGGCCCTAGGGGAGCTCTGGGGGGTCCTAGGGGAGCTCTAGGGGATCCTATGGGGGCTCTAGGGGATCCTAGGGGAGCTCTAGGGGATCCTAGGGGAGCTCCAGGGAGCCCTATGGGAGCTATAGGGGGTCCTAGGGGAGCTCTGGGGATCCTGTGGGGGCGCTAGGGGGCCCTATGGGGGCTATAGGGCATCCTATGGGGACTATAGGGGGTCCTATAGGAGCTCTAGAGGTGCTATAGGAGCTCTAGGGGATCCTATGGGGCCTATATGGGGTCCTATGATGGTTATAGGGGCCCCTAGGGGAGATCTAGGGGGCCCTATGGGGGCTATAGGGGGTCCTATGGGAGCTCTGGGGGTCCTAGGGGAACTCTAGGGAGCCCTCTGGGGGCTACAGGACATCCTATGGGGACTATAGGGAGTCCTATAGGAGCTCTAGGAGGTCCTATGGGGCCTATACGGGGTCCTATGGTGGTTATAGGGTGTCCTAGGGGAGCTCTGGGGGCCCTGTGGGGGCTCTAGGGCATCCTATGGGGACTATAGGAGATCCTATAGGAGCTCTAGGGGGCCATAAGAGCTCTAGGGGTTCCTATGGGGGCCATAGGGGGTCCTATGGGAGCTCTAGGGAGTCCTATGGGGGTTAAAGGGGGTCCTAGGCGAGCTCTGGGGGGTCCTAGGGGAGCTCTAGGGCATCCTATGGGGACTATAGAGGGTCATATAGGAGGTTATAGGGGGCTATGGGGGCTCTAGGGGGTCCTATGGGGGCTCTAGGGGGTCCTATGGGGGCTCTAGGGTGTCTTAGGGGATCTCTAGGGTGCCCTATGGGGGCAATAAGGGGTCCTATGATGGTTATATGGGGCCCTATGGGAGCTTTAGGGCATTCTATGGGGAATATAGGGGATTATATAGGAGCTCTAGGGGGGCAATAGGAGCTCTAGGCGTTCCTCTGGGAGCTATAGGCGGTACTATGGGAGGTCTAGGGGGTCCTATGGGGGCTATAGAGTGTCCTATGGTGGTTATCGGGGGCCCTAAGGGAGCTCTAGGGGGCCCTATGGGGCTATAGGGGGTCCAATTGGGAGCTCTGGGGGTCCTAGGGGAGCTCTAGGGGGTCCTATGGGGGCTATAGGGGGTCCAATTGGGAGCTCTGGGGGTCCAATTGGGAGCTCTGGGGGTCCTAGGGGAGCTCTGGGGGTCCTAGGGGAGCTCTAGGGGGTCCTAGGGGAGCTCTAGGGGGTCCAATTGGGAGCTCTGGGGGTCCTAGGGGAGCTCTAGGGGGTCCTATGGTGGTTATAGGTGGCCCTATGGGAGCTCTAGGGCATCCTATGGGGACTATAGGGGATCCTATAGGAGCTCTAGGGGGCCATAAGAGCTCTAGGGGTTCCTATGGGGGTCATAGGGGGTCCTATGGGAGCTCTAGGAGGCTCTCTGGGGGCTATAGGGGGTCCTAGGGGAGCTCTAGGGGGGCCCTGTGGGGGTCATAGGGGATCCTAGGGGAGCTCTTGGGGGCCCTAAGGGAGGTCTAGGGGGCCCTATAGGAGCTCTGGGGGTCCTAGGGGGGCTATAGGGGGTCCTATGGTGGTTATAGGGCGCGCTGGGGGAGTTCTAGGGGATCCTATGGGGGCTATAGAGGGTATTATGGTGGTTATAGTGTGCCCTATGGGAGCTCTAGGGCATCCTATGGGTCTATAGGGGGTCCTATAGGAGCTCTAGGTGGTCTATAGGAGCTCTAGTGGGTCCTATGGGGGCTATAGAGGGTCCTATCGTGCTTATAGGGGGCCCTAGGGGATCTCTGGGGGTCCTGTGGGGCTCTAGGGGGTCCTATGAGGGCTATAGGGGGTCCTATGGTGGTTATAGGGGACCCTATGGGCGCTCTAGGGCATCCTATGTGCACTATAGAGAGTCCTATAGGAGGTCTAGGGGGGCTATAGGAGGTCTAGGGGGTCCTATGGGACTTCTAGGGGGTCCTATGGGAGTTCTAGTTGGTCCTATGGGAGTTCTAGGGGGTCCTATGGGAGTATAGGGAGTCCTGGGGAGCTCTAGGGGGTCCTAGGGGACTTCTAGGGGGCCCTATGGGGCTATAGGGGAGCTCTGGCGGTCCTAGGGGAACTCTAGGGGGCCCTATGGGGGCTATAGGGCATCCTATGGTGGTTATAGGGGGCCCTAGGGGAGCTCTAAGCATCCTATGGGAGCTCTAGGAGGCCCGGTGGGGGCTATAGGG
>NW_028289143.1:0-25613 GCF_059628265.1 Tinamus guttatus
AGGTTCCTTGGTGTTTTCTGCGAAACGCTTGAGCAGCCCGTTGGTGCTAGTATGGAGTCAGGGGATGGATGAAGCGGAGAGCCCCTTTTGGAGTGAGGCTGCAAAGGGCATGCCAAAGGAAGTGTTTTGCTGTGCCAAGACTCGTGCTGCGCACGCTTTGTGCTTGGAGTGAGAAACAGGTTCCTTGGTGTTTTCTGCGAAACGCTTGAGCAGCCCGTTGGTGCTAGTATGGAGTCAGGGGATGGATGAAGCGGAGAGCCCCGTTTGGAGTGAGGCTGCAAAGGGCATGCCAAAGGAAGTGTTTTGCTGTGCCAAGACTCTGCTGCGCACGCTTTGTGCTTGGAGTGAGAAACAGGTTCCTTGGTGTTTTCTGCGAAACGCTTTAGCAGCCCGTTGGTGCTAGTATGGAGTCAGGGGATGGATGAAGCGGAGAGCCCCGTTTGGAGTGAGGCTGCAAAGGGCATGCCAAGGGAAGTGTTTTGCTGTGCCAAGACTCGTGCTGCGCACGCTTTGTGCTTGGAGTGAGAAACAGGTTCCTTGGTGTTTTCTGCGAAACGCTTTAGCAGCCCGTTGGTGCTAGTATGGAGTCAGGGGATGGATGAAGCGGAGAGCCCCGTTTGGAGTGAGGCTGCAAAGGGCATGCCAAGGGAAGTGTTTTGCTGTGCCAAGACTCGTGCTGCGCACGCTTTGTGCTTGGAGTGAGAAACAGGTTCCTTGGTGTTTTCTGCGAAACGCTTTAGCAGCCCGTTGGTGCTAGTATGGAGTCAGGGGATGGATGAAGCGGAGAGCCCCGTTTGGAGTGCGGCTGCAAAGGGCATGCCAAAGGAAGTGTTTTGCTGTGCCAAGACTCGTGCTGCGCACGCTTTGTGCTTGGAGTGAGAAACAGGTTCCTTGGTGTTTTCTGCGAAACGCTTGAGCAGCCCGTTGGTGCTAGTATGGAGTCAGGGGATGGATGAAGCGGAGAGCCCCTTTTGGAGTGAGGCTGCAAAGGGCATGCCAAAGGAAGTGTTTTGCTGTGCCAAGACTCGTGCTGCGCACGCTTTGTGCTTGGAGTGAGAAACAGGTTCCTTGGTGTTTTCTGCGAAACGCTTGAGCAGCCCGTTGGTGCTAGTATGGAGTCAGGGGATGGATGAAGCGGAGAGCCCCGTTTGGAGTGAGGCTGCAAAGGGCATGCCAAAGGAAGTGTTTTGCTGTGCCAAGACTCGTGCTGCGCACGCTTTGTGCTTGGAGTGAGAAACAGGTTCCTTGGTGTTTTCTGCGAAACGCTTGAGCAGCCCGTTGGTGCTAGTATGGAGTCAGGGGATGGATGAAGCGGAGAGCCCCGTTTGGAGTGAGGCTGCAAAGGGCATGCCAAAGGAAGTGTTTTGCTGTGCCAAGACTCGTGCTGCGCACGCTTTGTGCTTGGAGTGAGAAACAGGTTCCTTGGTGTTTTCTGCGAAACGCTTTAGCAGCCCGTTGGTGCTAGTATGGAGTCAGGGGATGGATGAAGCGGAGAGCCCCGTTTGGAGTGAGGCTGCAAAGGGCATGCCAAAGGAAGTGTTTTGCTGTGCCAAGACTCGTGCTGCGCACGCTTTGTGCTTGGAGTGAGAAACAGCTTCCTTGGTGTTTTCTGCGAAACGCTTTAGCAGCCCGTTGGTGCTAGTATGGAGTCAGGGGATGGATGAAGCGGAGAGCCCCGTTTGGAGTGAGGCTGCAAAGGGCATGCCAAAGGAAGTGTTTTGCTGTGCCAAGACTCGTGCTGCGCACGCTTTGTGCTTGGAGTGAGAAACAGGTTCCTTGGTGTTTTCTGCGAAACGCTTGAGCAGCCCGTTGGTGCTAGTATGGAGTCAGGGGATGGATGAAGCGGAGAGCCCCGTTTGGAGTGAGGCTGCAAAGGGCATGCCAAAGGAAGTGTTTTGCTGTGCCAAGACTCGTGCTGCGCACGCTTTGTGCTTGGAGTGAGAAACAGGTTCCTTGGTGTTTTCTGCGAAACGCTTTAGCAGCCCGTTGGTGCTAGTATGGAGTCAGGGGATGGATGAAGCGGAGAGCCCCGTTTGGAGTGAGGCTGCAAAGGGCATGCCAAAGGAAGTGTTTTGCTGTGCCAAGACTCGTGCTGCGCACGCTTTGTGCTTGGAGTGAGAAACAGCTTCCTTGGTGTTTTCTGCGAAACGCTTTAGCAGCCCGTTGGTGCTAGTATGGAGTCAGGGGATGGATGAAGCGGAGAGCCGCGTTTGGAGTGAGGCTGCAAAGGGCATGCCAAAGGAAGTGTTTTGCTGTGCCAAGACTCGTGCTGCGCACGCTTTGTGCTTGGAGTGAGAAACAGGTTCCTTGGTGTTTTCTGCGAAACGCTTTAGCAGCCCGTTGGTGCTAGTATGGAGTCAGGGGATGGATGAAGCGGAGAGCCCCGTTTGGAGTGAGGCTGCAAAGGGCATGCCAAAGGAAGTGTTTTGCTGTGCCAAGACTCGTGCTGCGCACGCTTTGTGCTTGGAGTGAGAAACAGGTTCCTTGGTGTTTTCTGCGAAACGCTTTAGCAGCCCGTTGGTGCTAGTATGGAGTCAGGGGATGGATGAAGCGGAGAGCCCCGTTTGGAGTGAGGCTGCAAAGGGCATGCCAAAGGAAGTGTTTTGCTGTGCCAAGACTCGTGCTGCGCACGCTTTGTGCTTGGAGTGAGAAACAGCTTCCTTGGTGTTTTCTGCGAAACGCTTGAGCAGCCCGTTGGTGCTAGTATGGAGTCAGGGGATGGATGAAGCGGAGAGCCCCGTTTGGAGTGAGGCTGCAAAGGGCATGCCAAAGGAAGTGTTTTGCTGTGCCAAGACTCGTGCTGCGCACGCTTTGTGCTTGGAGTGAGAAACAGGTTCCTTGGTGTTTTCTGCGAAACGCTTTAGCAGCCCGTTGGTGCTAGTATGGAGTCAGGGGATGGATGAAGCGGAGAGCCCCGTTTGGAGTGAGGCTGCAAAGGGCATGCCAAAGGAAGTGTTTTGCTGTGCCAAGACTCGTGCTGCGCACGCTTTGTGCTTGGAGTGAGAAACAGGTTCCTTGGTGTTTTCTGCGAAACGCTTTAGCAGCCCGTTGGTGCTAGTATGGAGTCAGGGGATGGATGAAGCGGAGAGCCCCGTTTGGAGTGAGGCTGCAAAGGGCATGCCAAAGGAAGTGTTTTGCTGTGCCAAGACTCGTGCTGCGCACGCTTTGTGCTTGGAGTGAGAAACAGGTTCCTTGGTGTTTTCTGCGAAACGCTTTAGCAGCCCGTTGGTGCTAGTATGGAGTCAGGGGATGGATGAAGCGGAGAGCCCCTTTTGGAGTGAGGCTGCAAAGGGCATGCCAAGGGAAGTGTTTTGCTGTGCCAAGACTCGTGCTGCGCACGCTTTGTGGCTGGAGTGAGAAACAGGTTCCTTGGTGTTTTCTGCAAAACGCTTTAGCAGCCCGTTGGTGCTAGTATGGAGTCAGGGGATGGATGAAGCGGAGAGCCCCGTTTGGAGTGAGGCTGCAAAGGGCATGCCAAAGGAAGTGTTTTGCTGTGCCAAGACTCGTGCTGCGCACGCTTTGTGCTTGGAGTGAGAAACAGGTTCCTTGGTGTTTTCTGCGAAACGCTTGAGCAGCCCGTTGGTGCTAGTATGGAGTCAGGGGATGGATGAAGCGGAGAGCCCCGTTTGGAGTGAGGCTGCAAAGGGCATGCCAAGGGAAGTGTTTTGCTGTGCCAAGACTCGTGCTGCGCACGCTTTGTGCTTGGAGTGAGAAACAGGTTCCTTGGTGTTTTCTGCGAAACGCTTTAGCAGCCCGTTGGTGCTAGTATGGAGTCAGGGGATGGATGAAGCGGAGAGCCCCGTTTGGAGTGAGGCTGCAAAGGGCATGCCAAAGGAAGTGTTTTGCTGTGCCAAGACTCGTGCTGCGCACGCTTTGTGCTTGGAGTGAGAAACAGGTTCCTTGGTGTTTTCTGCGAAACGCTTGAGCAGCCCGTTGGTGCTAGTATGGAGTCAGGGGATGGATGAAGCGGAGAGCCCCGTTTGGAGTGAGGCTGCAAAGGGCATGCCAAAGGAAGTGTTTTGCTGTGCCAAGACTCGTGCTGCGCACGCTTTGTGCTTGGAGTGAGAAACAGGTTCCTTGGTGTTTTCTGCGAAACGCTTTAGCAGCCCGTTGGTGCTAGTATGGAGTCAGGGGATGGATGAAGCGGAGAGCCCCTTTTGGAGTGAGGCTGCAAAAGGCATGCCAAAGGAAGTGTTTTGCTGTGCCAAGACTCGTGCTGCGCACGCTTTGTGCTTGGAGTGAGAAACAGCTTCCTTGGTGTTTTCTGCAAAACGCTTTAGCAGCCCGTTGGTGCTAGTATGGAGTCAGGGGATGGATGAAGCGGAGAGCCCCGTTTGGAGTGAGGCTGCAAAGGGCATGCCAAAGGAAGTGTTTTGCTGTGCCAAGACTCGTGCTGCGCACGCTTTGTGCTTGGAGTGAGAAACAGGTTCCTTGGTGTTTTCTGCGAAACGCTTTAGCAGCCCGTTGGTGCTAGTATGGAGTCAGGGGATGGATGAAGCGGAGAGCCCTGTTTGGAGTGAGGCTGCAAAGGGCATGCCAAAGGAAGTGTTTTGCTGTGCCAAGACTCGTGCTGCGCACGCTTTGTGCTTGGAGTGAGAAACAGGTTCCTTGGTGTTTTCTGCGAAACGCTTGAGCAGCCCGTTGGTGCTAGTATGGAGTCAGGGGATGGATGAAGCGGAGAGCCCCGTTTGGAGTGAGGCTGCAAAGGGCATGCCAAAGGAAGTGTTTTGCTGTGCCAAGACTCGTGCTGCGCACGCTTTGTGCTTGGAGTGAGAAACAGGTTCCTTGGTGTTTTCTGCGAAACGCTTGAGCAGCCCGTTGGTGCTAGTATGGAGTCAGGGGATGGATGAAGCGGAGAGCCCCGTTTGGAGTGAGGCTGCAAAGGGCATGCCAAAGGAAGTGTTTTGCTGTGCCAAGACTCGTGCTGCACACGCTTTGTGCTTGGAGTGAGAAACAGGTTCCTTGGTGTTTTCTGCGAAACGCTTTAGCAGCCCGTTGGTGCTAGTATGGAGTCAGGGGATGGATGAAGCGGAGAGCCCCGTTTGGAGTGAGGCTGCAAAGGGCATGCCAAAGGAAGTGTTTTGCTGTGCCAAGACTCGTGCTGCGCACGCTTTGTGCTTGGAGTGAGAAACAGGTTCCTTGGTGTTTTCTGCGAAACGCTTTAGCAGCCCGTTGGTGCTAGTATGGAGTCAGGGGATGGATGAAGCGGAGAGCCCCGTTTGGAGTGAGGCTGCAAAGGGCATGCCAAAGGAAGTGTTTTGCTGTGCCAAGACTCGTGCTGCGCACGCTTTGTGCTTGGAGTGAGAAACAGCTTCCTTGGTGTTTTCTGCGAAACGCTTGAGCAGCCCGTTGGTGCTAGTATGGAGTCAGGGGATGGATGAAGCGGAGAGCCCCGTTTGGAGTGAGGCTGCAAAGGGCATGCCAAAGGAAGTGTTTTGCTGTGCCAAGACTCGTGCTGCGCACGCTTTGTGCTTGGAGTGAGAAACAGGTTCCTTGGTGTTTTCTGCGAAACGCTTGAGCAGCCCGTTGGTGCTAGTATGGAGTCAGGGGATGGATGAAGCGGAGAGCCCTGTTTGGAGTGAGGCTGCAAAGGGCATGCCAAAGGAAGTGTTTTGCTGTGCCAAGACTCGTGCTGCGCACGCTTTGTGCTTGGAGTGAGAAACAGGTTCCTTGGTGTTTTCTGCGAAACGCTTGAGCAGCCCGTTGGTGCTAGTATGGAGTCAGGGGATGGATGAAGCGGAGAGCCCCGTTTGGAGTGAGGCTGCAAAGGGCATGCCAAAGGAAGTGTTTTGCTGTGCCAAGACTCGTGCTGCGCACGCTTTGTGCTTGGAGTGAGAAACAGGTTCCTTGGTGTTTTCTGCGAAACGCTTGAGCAGCCCGTTGGTGCTAGTATGGAGTCAGGGGATGGATGAAGCAGAGAGCCCCTTTTGGAGTGAGGCTGCAAAGGGCATGCCAAAGGAAGTGTTTTGCTGTGCCAAGACTCGTGCTGCGCACGCTTTGTGCTTGGAGTGTGAAACAGGTTCCTTGGTGTTTTCTGCGAAACGCTTTAGCAGCCCGTTGGTGCTAGTATGGAGTCAGGGGATGGATGAAGCGGAGAGCCCCGTTTGGAGTGAGGCTGCAAAGGGCATGCCAAAGGAAGTGTTTTGCTGTGCCAAGACTCGTGCTGCGCACGCTTTGTGCTTGGAGTGAGAAACAGGTTCCTTGGTGTTTTCTGCGAAACGCTTTAGCAGCCCGTTGGTGCTAGTATGGAGTCAGGGGATGGATGAAGCGGAGAGCCCCGTTTGGAGTGAGGCTGCAAAGGGCATGCCAAAGGAAGTGTTTTGCTGTGCCAAGACTCGTGCTGCGCACGCTTTGTGCTTGGAGTGAGAAACAGCTTCCTTGGTGTTTTCTGCGAAACGCTTGAGCAGCCCGTTGGTGCTAGTATGGAGTCAGGGGATGGATGAAGCGGAGAGCCCCGTTTGGAGTGAGGCTGCAAAGGGCATGCCAAAGGAAGTGTTTTGCTGTGCCAAGACTCGTGCTGCGCACGCTTTGTGCTTGGAGTGAGAAACAGGTTCCTTGGTGTTTTCTGCAAAACGCTTGAGCAGCCCGTTGGTGCTAGTATGGAGTCAGGGGATGGATGAAGCGGAGAGCCCTGTTTGGAGTGAGGCTGCAAAGGGCATGCCAAAGGAAGTGTTTTGCTGTGCCAAGACTCGTGCTGCGCACGCTTTGTGCTTGGAGTGAGAAACAGGTTCCTTGGTGTTTTCTGCGAAACGCTTGAGCAGCCCGTTGGTGCTAGTATGGAGTCAGGGGATGGATGAAGCGGAGAGCCCCGTTTGGAGTGAGGCTGCAAAGGGCATGCCAAAGGAAGTGTTTTGCTGTGCCAAGACTCGTGCTGCGCACGCTTTGTGCTTGGAGTGAGAAACAGGTTCCTTGGTGTTTTCTGCGAAACGCTTTAGCAGCCCGTTGGTGCTAGTATGGAGTCAGGGGATGGATGAAGCGGAGAGCCCCGTTTGGAGTGAGGCTGCAAAGGGCATGCCAAAGGAAGTGTTTTGCTGTGCCAAGACTCGTGCTGCGCACGCTTTGTGCTTGGAGTGAGAAACAGGTTCCTTGGTGTTTTCTGCGAAACGCTTGAGCAGCCCGTTGGTGCTAGTATGGAGTCAGGGGATGGATGAAGCGGAGAGCCCCTTTTGGAGTGAGGCTGCAAAGGGCATGCCAAAGGAAGTGTTTTGCTGTGCCAAGACTCGTGCTGCGCACGCTTTGTGCTTGGAGTGAGAAACAGGTTCGTTGGTGTTTTCTGCGAAACGCTTTAGCAGCCCGTTGGTGCTAGTATGGAGTCAGGGGATGGATGAAGCGGAGAGCCCCGTTTGGAGTGAGGCTGCAAAGGGCATGCCAAAGGAAGTGTTTTGCTGTGCCAAGACTCGTGCTGCGCACGCTTTGTGCTTGGAGTGAGAAACAGCTTCCTTGGTGTTTTCTGCGAAACGCTTTAGCAGCCCGTTGGTGCTAGTATGGAGTCAGGGGATGGATGAAGCGGAGAGCCCCGTTTGGAGTGCGGCTGCAAAGGGCATGCCAAAGGAAGTGTTTTGCTGTGCCAAGACTCGTGCTGCGCACGCTTTGTGCTTGGAGTGAGAAACAGGTTCCTTGGTGTTTTCTGCGAAACGCTTGAGCAGCCCGTTGGTGCTAGTATGGAGTCAGGGGATGGATGAAGCGGAGAGCCCCTTTTGGAGTGAGGCTGCAAAGGGCATGCCAAAGGAAGTGTTTTGCTGTGCCAAGACTCGTGCTGCGCACGCTTTGTGCTTGGAGTGAGAAACAGGTTCCTTGGTGTTTTCTGCGAAACGCTTGAGCAGCCCGTTGGTGCTAGTATGGAGTCAGGGGATGGATGAAGCGGAGAGCCCCGTTTGGAGTGAGGCTGCAAAGGGCATGCCAAAGGAAGTGTTTTGCTGTGCCAAGACTCGTGCTGCGCACGCTTTGTGCTTGGAGTGAGAAACAGGTTCCTTGGTGTTTTCTGCGAAACGCTTGAGCAGCCCGTTGGTGCTAGTATGGAGTCAGGGGATGGATGAAGCGGAGAGCCCCGTTTGGAGTGAGGCTGCAAAGGGCATGCCAAAGGAAGTGTTTTGCTGTGCCAAGACTCGTGCTGCGCACGCTTTGTGCTTGGAGTGAGAAACAGCTTCCTTGGTGTTTTCTGCGAAACGCTTTAGCAGCCCGTTGGTGCTAGTATGGAGTCAGGGGATGGATGAAGCGGAGAGCCCCGTTTGGAGTGAGGCTGCAAAGGGCATGCCAAAGGAAGTGTTTTGCTGTGCCAAGACTCGTGCTGCGCACGCTTTGTGCTTGGAGTGAGAAACAGCTTCCTTGGTGTTTTCTGCGAAACGCTTTAGCAGCCCGTTGGTGCTAGTATGGAGTCAGGGGATGGATGAAGCGGAGAGCCCCGTTTGGAGTGAGGCTGCAAAGGGCATGCCAAAGGAAGTGTTTTGCTGTGCCAAGACTCGTGCTGCGCACGCTTTGTGCTTGGAGTGAGAAACAGGTTCCTTGGTGTTTTCTGCGAAACGCTTGAGCAGCCCGTTGGTGCTAGTATGGAGTCAGGGGATGGATGAAGCGGAGAGCCCCGTTTGGAGTGAGGCTGCAAAGGGCATGCCAAAGGAAGTGTTTTGCTGTGCCAAGACTCGTGCTGCGCACGCTTTGTGCTTGGAGTGAGAAACAGGTTCCTTGGTGTTTTCTGCGAAACGCTTGAGCAGCCCGTTGGTGCTAGTATGGAGTCAGGGGATGGATGAAGCGGAGAGCCCCGTTTGGAGTGAGGCTGCAAAGGGCATGCCAAAGGAAGTGTTTTGCTGTGCCAAGACTCGTGCTGCGCACGCTTTGTGCTTGGAGTGAGAAACAGGTTCCTTGGTGTTTTCTGCGAAACGCTTGAGCAGCCCGTTGGTGCTAGTATGGAGTCAGGGGATGGATGAAGCGGAGAGCCCCGTTTGGAGTGAGGCTGCAAAGGGCATGCCAAGGGAAGTGTTTTGCTGTGCCAAGACTCGTGCTGCGCACGCTTTGTGCTTGGAGTGAGAAACAGGTTCCTTGGTGTTTTCTGCGAAACGCTTTAGCAGCCCGTTGGTGCTAGTATGGAGTCAGGGGATGGATGAAGCGGAGAGCCCCGTTTGGAGTGAGGCTGCAAAGGGCATGCCAAAGGAAGTGTTTTGCTGTGCCAAGACTCGTGCTGCGCACGCTTTGTGCTTGGAGTGAGAAACAGGTTCCTTGGTGTTTTCTGCGAAACGCTTGAGCAGCCCGTTGGTGCTAGTATGGAGTCAGGGGATGGATGAAGCGGAGAGCCCCGTTTGGAGTGAGGCTGCAAAGGGCATGCCAAAGGAAGTGTTTTGCTGTGCCAAGACTCGTGCTGCGCACGCTTTGTGCTTGGAGTGAGAAACAGGTTCCTTGGTGTTTTCTGCGAAACGCTTTAGCAGCCCGTTGGTGCTAGTATGGAGTCAGGGGATGGATGAAGCGGAGAGCCCCTTTTGGAGTGAGGCTGCAAAAGGCATGCCAAAGGAAGTGTTTTGCTGTGCCAAGACTCGTGCTGCGCACGCTTTGTGCTTGGAGTGAGAAACAGCTTCCTTGGTGTTTTCTGCAAAACGCTTTAGCAGCCCGTTGGTGCTAGTATGGAGTCAGGGGATGGATGAAGCGGAGAGCCCCGTTTGGAGTGAGGCTGCAAAGGGCATGCCAAAGGAAGTGTTTTGCTGTGCCAAGACTCGTGCTGCGCACGCTTTGTGCTTGGAGTGAGAAACAGGTTCCTTGGTGTTTTCTGCGAAACGCTTTAGCAGCCCGTTGGTGCTAGTATGGAGTCAGGGGATGGATGAAGCGGAGAGCCCCGTTTGGAGTGAGGCTGCAAAGGGCATGCCAAAGGAAGTGTTTTACTGTGCCAAGACTCGTGCTGCGCACGCTTTGTGCTTGGAGTGAGAAACAGCTTCCTTGGTGTTTTCTGCGAAACGCTTGAGCAGCCCGTTGGTGCTAGTATGGAGTCAGGGGATGGATGAAGCGGAGAGCCCCTTTCGGAGTGAGGCTGCAAAAGGCATGCCAAAGGAAGTGTTTTGCTGTGCCAAGACTCGTGCTGCGCACGCTTTGTGCTTGGAGTGAGAAACAGCTTCCTTGGTGTTTTCTGCGAAACGCTTTAGCAGCCCGTTGGTGCTAGTATGGAGTCAGGGGATGGATGAAGCGGAGAGCCCCGTTTGGAGTGAGGCTGCAAAGGGCATGCCAAAGGAAGTGTTTTGCTGTGCCAAGACTCGTGCTGCGCACGCTTTGTGCTTGGAGTGAGAAACAGCTTCCTTGGTGTTTTCTGCGAAACGCTTGAGCAGCCCGTTGGTGCTAGTATGGAGTCAGGGGATGGATGAAGCGGAGAGCCCCGTTTGGAGTGAGGCTGCAAAGGGCATGCCAAAGGAAGTGTTTTGCTGTGCCAAGACTCGTGCTGCGCACGCTTTGTGCTTGGAGTGAGAAACAGGTTCCTTGGTGTTTTCTGCGAAACGCTTTAGCAGCCCGTTGGTGCTAGTATGGAGTCAGGGGATGGATGAAGCGGAGAGCCCCGTTTGGAGTGAGGCTGCAAAGGGCATGCCAAGGGAAGTGTTTTGCTGTGCCAAGACTCGTGCTGCGCACGCTTTGTGCTTGGAGTGAGAAACAGCTTCCTTGGTGTTTTCTGCGAAACGCTTTAGCAGCCCGTTGGTGCTAGTATGGAGTCAGGGGATGGATGAAGCGGAGAGCCCCGTTTGGAGTGAGGCTGCAAAGGGCATGCCAAGGGAAGTGTTTTGCTGTGCCAAGACTCGTGCTGCGCACGCTTTGTGCTTGGAGTGAGAAACAGGTTCCTTGGTGTTTTCTGCGAAACGCTTTAGCAGCCCGTTGGTGCTAGTATGGAGTCAGGGGATGGATGAAGCGGAGAGCCCCTTTTGGAGTGAGGCTGCAAAGGGCATGCCAAAGGAAGTGTTTTGCTGTGCCAAGACTCGTGCTGCGCACGCTTTGTGCTTGGAGTGAGAAACAGGTTCCTTGGTGTTTTCTGCGAAACGCTTGAGCAGCCCGTTGGTGCTAGTATGGAGTCAGGGGATGGATGAAGCGGAGAGCCCCGTTTGGAGTGAGGCTGCAAAGGGCATGCCAAAGGAAGTGTTTTGCTGTGCCAAGACTCGTGCTGCGCACGCTTTGTGCTTGGAGTGAGAAACAGGTTCCTTGGTGTTTTCTGCGAAACGCTTTAGCAGCCCGTTGGTGCTAGTATGGAGTCAGGGGATGGATGAAGCGGAGAGCCCCGTTTGGAGTGAGGCTGCAAAGGGCATGCCAAAGGAAGTGTTTTGCTGTGCCAAGACTCGTGCTGCGCACGCTTTGTGCTTGGAGTGAGAAACAGGTTCCTTGGTGTTTTCTGCGAAACGCTTGAGCAGCCCGTTGGTGCTAGTATGGAGTCAGGGGATGGATGAAGCGGAGAGCCCCGTTTGGAGTGAGGCTGCAAAGGGCATGCCAAAGGAAGTGTTTTGCTGTGCCAAGACTCGTGCTGCGCACGCTTTGTGCTTGGAGTGAGAAACAGCTTCCTTGGTGTTTTCTGCGAAACGCTTGAGCAGCCCGTTGGTGCTAGTATGGAGTCAGGGGATGGATGAAGCGGAGAGCCCCGTTTGGAGTGAGGCTGCAAAGGGCATGCCAAAGGAAGTGTTTTGCTGTGCCAAGACTCGTGCTGCGCACGCTTTGTGCTTGGAGTGAGAAACAGCTTCCTTGGTGTTTTCTGCGAAACGCTTTAGCAGCCCGTTGGTGCTAGTATGGAGTCAGGGGATGGATGAAGCGGAGAGCCCCGTTTGGAGTGAGGCTGCAAAGGGCATGCCAAAGGAAGTGTTTTGCTGTGCCAAGACTCGTGCTGCGCACGCTTTGTGCTTGGAGTGAGAAACAGGTTCCTTGGTGTTTTCTGCGAAACGCTTTAGCAGCCCGTTGGTGCTAGTATGGAGTCAGGGGATGGATGAAGCGGAGAGCCCCTTTTGGAGTGAGGCTGCAAAGGGCATGCCAAGGGAAGTGTTTTGCTGTGCCAAGACTCGTGCTGCGCACGCTTTGTGGTTGGAGTGAGAAACAGGTTCCTTGGTGTTTTCTGCGAAACGCTTTAGCAGCCCGTTGGTGCTAGTATGGAGTCAGGGGATGGATGAAGCGGAGAGCCCCGTTTGGAGTGAGGCTGCAAAGGGCATGCCAAAGGAAGTGTTTTGCTGTGCCAAGACTCGTGCTGCGCACGCTTTGTGCTTGGAGTGAGAAACAGGTTCCTTGGTGTTTTCTGCGAAACGCTTGAGCAGCCCGTTGGTGCTAGTATGGAGTCAGGGGATGGATGAAGCGGAGAGCCCCGTTTGGAGTGAGGCTGCAAAGGGCATGCCAAGGGAAGTGTTTTGCTGTGCCAAGACTCGTGCTGCGCACGCTTTGTGCTTGGAGTGAGAAACAGGTTCCTTGGTGTTTTCTGCGAAACGCTTTAGCAGCCCGTTGGTGCTAGTATGGAGTCAGGGGATGGATGAAGCGGAGAGCCCCGTTTGGAGTGAGGCTGCAAAGGGCATGCCAAAGGAAGTGTTTTGCTGTGCCAAGACTCGTGCTGCGCACTCTTTGTGCTTGGAGTGAGAAACAGGTTCCTTGGTGTTTTCTGCGAAACGCTTGAGCAGCCCGTTGGTGCTAGTATGGAGTCAGGGGATGGATGAAGCGGAGAGCCCCGTTTGGAGTGAGGCTGCAAAGGGCATGCCAAAGGAAGTGTTTTGCTGTGCCAAGACTCGTGCTGCGCACGCTTTGTGCTTGGAGTGAGAAACAGGTTCCTTGGTGTTTTCTGCGAAACGCTTTAGCAGCCCGTTGGTGCTAGTATGGAGTCAGGGGATGGATGAAGCGGAGAGCCCCTTTCGGAGTGAGGCTGCAAAAGGCATGCCAAAGGAAGTGTTTTGCTGTGCCAAGACTCGTGCTGCGCACGCTTTGTGCTTGGAGTGAGAAACAGGTTCCTTGGTGTTTTCTGCGAAACGCTTTAGCAGCCCGTTGGTGCTAGTATGGAGTCAGGGGATGGATGAAGCGGAGAGCCCCGTTTGGAGTGAGGCTGCAAAGGGCATGCCAAAGGAAGTGTTTTACTGTGCCAAGACTCGTGCTGCGCACGCTTTGTGCTTGGAGTGAGAAACAGGTTCCTTGGTGTTTTCTGCGAAACGCTTTAGCAGCCCGTTGGTGCTAGTATGGAGTCAGGGGATGGATGAAGCGGAGAGCCCCTTTCGGAGTGAGGCTGCAAAAGGCATGCCAAAGGAAGTGTTTTGCTGTGCCAAGACTCGTGCTGCGCACGCTTTGTGCTTGGAGTGAGAAACAGCTTCCTTGGTGTTTTCTGCGAAACGCTTTAGCAGCCCGTTGGTGCTAGTATGGAGTCAGGGGATGGATGAAGCGGAGAGCCCCGTTTGGAGTGAGGCTGCAAAGGGCATGCCAAAGGAAGTGTTTTGCTGTGCCAAGACTCGTGCTGCGCACGCTTTGTGCTTGGAGTGAGAAACAGCTTCCTTGGTGTTTTCTGCGAAACGCTTTAGCAGCCCGTTGGTGCTAGTATGGAGTCAGGGGATGGATGAAGCGGAGAGCCCCGTTTGGAGTGAGGCTGCAAAGGGCATGCCAAGGGAAGTGTTTTGCTGTGCCAAGACTCGTGCTGCGCACGCTTTGTGCTTGGAGTGAGAAACAGGTTCCTTGGTGTTTTCTGCGAAACGCTTTAGCAGCCCGTTGGTGCTAGTATGGAGTCAGGGGATGGATGAAGCGGAGAGCCCCTTTCGGAGTGAGGCTGCAAAAGGCATGCCAAAGGAAGTGTTTTGCTGTGCCAAGACTCGTGCTGCGCACGCTTTGTGCTTGGAGTGAGAAACAGCTTCCTTGGTGTTTTCTGCAAAACGCTTTAGCAGCCCGTTGGTGCTAGTATGGAGTCAGGGGATGGATGAAGCGGAGAGCCCCGTTTGGAGTGAGGCTGCAAAGGGCATGCCAAAGGAAGTGTTTTGCTGTGCCAAGACTCGTGCTGCGCACGCTTTGTGCTTGGAGTGAGAAACAGGTTCCTTGGTGTTTTCTGCGAAACGCTTTAGCAGCCCGTTGGTGCTAGTATGGAGTCAGGGGATGGATGAAGCGGAGAGCCCCGTTTGGAGTGAGGCTGCAAAGGGCATGCCAAAGGAAGTGTTTTACTGTGCCAAGACTCGTGCTGCGCACGCTTTGTGCTTGGAGTGAGAAACAGCTTCCTTGGTGTTTTCTGCGAAACGCTTGAGCAGCCCGTTGGTGCTAGTATGGAGTCAGGGGATGGATGAAGCGGAGAGCCCCTTTCGGAGTGAGGCTGCAAAAGGCATGCCAAAGGAAGTGTTTTGCTGTGCCAAGACTCGTGCTGCGCACGCTTTGTGCTTGGAGTGAGAAACAGCTTCCTTGGTGTTTTCTGCGAAACGCTTTAGCAGCCCGTTGGTGCTAGTATGGAGTCAGGGGATGGATGAAGCGGAGAGCCCCTTTCGGAGTGAGGCTGCAAAAGGCATGCCAAAGGAAGTGTTTTGCTGTGCCAAGACTCGTGCTGCGCACGCTTTGTGCTTGGAGTGAGAAACAGGTTCCTTGGTGTTTTCTGCGAAACGCTTGAGCAGCCCGTTGGTGCTAGTATGGAGTCAGGGGATGGATGAAGCGGAGAGCCCCGTTTGGAGTGAGGCTGCAAAGGGCATGCCAAAGGAAGTGTTTTGCTGTGCCAAGACTCGTGCTGCGCACGCTTTGTGCTTGGAGTGAGAATCAGGTTCCTTGGTGTTTTCTGCGAAACGCTTTAGCAGCCCGTTGGTGCTAGTATGGAGTCAGGGGATGGATGAAGCGGAGAGCCCCTTTTGGAGTGAGGCTGCAAAGGGCATGCCAAAGGAAGTGTTTTGCTGTGCCAAGACTCGTGCTGCGCACGCTTTGTGCTTGGAGTGAGAAACAGGTTCCTTGGTGTTTTCTGCGAAACGCTTGAGCAGCCCGTTGGTGCTAGTATGGAGTCAGGGGATGGATGAAGCGGAGAGCCCCGTTTGGAGTGAGGCTGCAAAGGGCATGCCAAAGGAAGTGTTTTGCTGTGCCAAGACTCGTGCTGCGCACGCTTTGTGCTTGGAGTGAGAAACAGGTTCCTTGGTGTTTTCTGCGAAACGCTTGAGCAGCCCGTTGGTGCTAGTATGGAGTCAGGGGATGGATGAAGCGGAGAGCCCCGTTTGGAGTGAGGCTGCAAAGGGCATGCCAAAGGAAGTGTTTTGCTGTGCCAAGACTCGTGCTGCGCACGCTTTGTGCTTGGAGTGAGAAACAGGTTCCTTGGTGTTTTCTGCGAAACGCTTTAGCAGCCTGTTGGTGCTAGTATGGAGTCAGGGGATGGATGAAGCGGAGAGCCCCGTTTGGAGTGAGGCTGCAAAGGGCATGCCAAAGGAAGTGTTTTGCTGTGCCAAGACTCGTGCTGCGCACGCTTTGTGCTTGGAGTGAGAAACAGGTTCCTTGGTGTTTTCTGCGAAACGCTTTAGCAGCCTGTTGGTGCTAGTATGGAGTCAGGGGATGGATGAAGCGGAGAGCCCCGTTTGGAGTGAGGCTGCAAAGGGCATGCCAAGGGAAGTGTTTTGCTGTGCCAAGACTCGTGCTGCGCACGCTTTGTGCTTGGAGTGAGAAACAGGTTCCTTGGTGTTTTCTGCGAAACGCTTTAGCAGCCCGTTGGTGCTAGTATGGAGTCAGGGGATGGATGAAGCGGAGAGCCCCGTTTGGAGTGAGGCTGCAAAGGGCATGCCAAAGGAAGTGTTTTGCTGTGCCAAGACTCGTGCTGCGCACGCTTTGTGCTTGGAGTGAGAAACAGGTTCCTTGGTGTTTTCTGCGAAACGCTTTAGCAGCCCGTTGGTGCTAGTATGGAGTCAGGGGATGGATGAAGCGGAGAGCCCCGTTTGGAGTGAGGCTGCAAAGGGCATGCCAAAGGAAGTGTTTTGCTGTGCCAAGACTCGTGCTGCGCACGCTTTGTGCTTGGAGTGAGAAACAGCTTCCTTGGTGTTTTCTGCGAAACGCTTTAGCAGCCCGTTGGTGCTAGTATGGAGTCAGGGGATGGATGAAGCGGAGAGCCCCGTTTGGAGTGAGGCTGCAAAGGGCATGCCAAAGGAAGTGTTTTGCTGTGCCAAGACTCGTGCTGCACACGCTTTGTGCTTGGAGTGAGAAACAGCTTCCTTGGTGTTTTCTGCGAAACGCTTTAGCAGCCCGTTGGTGCTAGTATGGAGTCAGGGGATGGATGAAGCGGAGAGCCCCGTTTGGAGTGAGGCTGCAAAGGGCATGCCAAAGGAAGTGTTTTGCTGTGCCAAGACTCGTGCTGCGCACGCTTTGTGCTTGGAGTGAGAAACAGGTTCCTTGGTGTTTTCTGCGAAACGCTTGAGCAGCCCGTTGGTGCTAGTATGGAGTCAGGGGATGGATGAAGCGGAGAGCCCCGTTTGGAGTGAGGCTGCAAAGGGCATGCCAAAGGAAGTGTTTTGCTGTGCCAAGACTCGTGCTGCGCACGCTTTGTGCTTGGAGTGAGAAACAGCTTCCTTGGTGTTTTCTGCGAAACGCTTGAGCAGCCCGTTGGTGCTAGTATGGAGTCAGGGGATGGATGAAGCGGAGAGCCCCGTTTGTAGTGAGGCTGCAAAGGGCATGCCAAAGGAAGTGTTTTGCTGTGCCAAGACTTCGTGCTGCGCACGCTTTGTGCTTGGAGTGAGAAACAGGTTCCTTGGTGTTTTCTGCGAAACGCTTTAGCAGCCCGTTGGTGCTAGTATGGAGTCAGGGGATGGATGAAGCGGAGAGCCCCGTTTGGAGTGAGGCTGCAAAGGGCATGCCAAGGGAAGTGTTTTGCTGTGCCAAGACTCGTGCTGCGCACGCTTTGTGCTTGGAGTGAGAAACAGGTTCCTTGGTGTTTTCTGCGAAACGCTTTAGCAGCCCGTTGGTGCTAGTATGGAGTCAGGGGATGGATGAAGCGGAGAGCCCCGTTTGGAGTGAGGCTGCAAAGGGCATGCCAAGGGAAGTGTTTTGCTGTGCCAAGACTCGTGCTGCGCACGCTTTGTGCTTGGAGTGAGAAACAGGTTCCTTGGTGTTTTCTGCGAAACGCTTGAGCAGCCCGTTGGTGCTAGTATGGAGTCAGGGGATGGATGAAGCGGAGAGCCCCGTTTGGAGTGAGGCTGCAAAGGGCATGCCAAAGGAAGTGTTTTGCTGTGCCAAGACTCGTGCTGCGCACGCTTTGTGCTTGGAGTGAGAAACAGGTTCCTTGGTGTTTTCTGCGAAACGCTTTAGCAGCCCGTTGGTGCTAGTATGGAGTCAGGGGATGGATGAAGCGGAGAGCCCCGTTTGGAGTGAGGCTGCAAAGGGCATGCCAAAGGAAGTGTTTTGCTGTGCCAAGACTCGTGCTGCGCACGCTTTGTGCTTGGAGTGAGAAACAGGTTCCTTGGTGTTTTCTGCGAAACGCTTTAGCAGCCCGTTGGTGCTAGTATGGAGTCAGGGGATGGATGAAGCGGAGAGCCCCGTTTGGAGTGAGGCTGCAAAGGGCATGCCAAGGGAAGTGTTTTGCTGTGCCAAGACTCGTGCTGCGCACGCTTTGTGCTTGGAGTGAGAAACAGGTTCCTTGGTGTTTTCTGCGAAACGCTTGAGCAGCCCGTTGGTGCTAGTATGGAGTCAGGGGATGGATGAAGCGGAGAGCCCCGTTTGGAGTGAGGCTGCAAAGGGCATGCCAAGGGAAGTGTTTTGCTGTGCCAAGACTCGTGCTGCGCACGCTTTGTGCTTGGAGTGAGAAACAGGTTCCTTGGTGTTTTCTGCGAAACGCTTGAGCAGCCCGTTGGTGCTAGTATGGAGTCAGGGGATGGATGAAGCGGAGAGCCCCGTTTGGAGTGAGGCTGCAAAGGGCATGCCAAAGGAAGTGTTTTGCTGTGCCAAGACTCGTGCTGCGCACGCTTTGTGCTTGGAGTGAGAAACAGGTTCCTTGGTGTTTTCTGCGAAACGCTTGAGCAGCCCGTTGGTGCTAGTATGGAGTCAGGGGATGGATGAAGCGGAGAGCCCCGTTTGGAGTGAGGCTGCAAAGGGCATGCCAAAGGAAGTGTTTTGCTGTGCCAAGACTCGTGCTGCGCACGCTTTGTGCTTGGAGTGAGAAACAGGTTCCTTGGTGTTTTCTGCGAAACGCTTTAGCAGCCCGTTGGTGCTAGTATGGAGTCAGGGGATGGATGAAGCGGAGAGCCCCGTTTGGAGTGAGGCTGCAAAGGGCATGCCAAAGGAAGTGTTTTGCTGTGCCAAGACTCGTGCTGCGCACGCTTTGTGCTTGGAGTGAGAAACAGGTTCCTTGGTGTTTTCTGCGAAACGCTTTAGCAGCCCGTTGGTGCTAGTATGGAGTCAGGGGATGGATGAAGCGGAGAGCCCCGTTTGGAGTGAGGCTGCAAAGGGCATGCCAAGGGAAGTGTTTTGCTGTGCCAAGACTCGTGCTGCGCACGCTTTGTGCTTGGAGTGAGAAACAGGTTCCTTGGTGTTTTCTGCGAAACGCTTTAGCAGCCCGTTGGTGCTAGTATGGAGTCAGGGGATGGATGAAGCGGAGAGCCCCGTTTGGAGTGAGGCTGCAAAGGGCATGCCAAGGGAAGTGTTTTGCTGTGCCAAGACTCGTGCTGCGCACGCTTTGTGCTTGGAGTGAGAAACAGGTTCCTTGGTGTTTTCTGCGAAACGCTTGAGCAGCCCGTTGGTGCTAGTATGGAGTCAGGGGATGGATGAAGCGGAGAGCCCCGTTTGGAGTGAGGCTGCAAAGGGCATGCCAAAGGAAGTGTTTTGCTGTGCCAAGACTCGTGCTGCGCACGCTTTGTGCTTGGAGTGAGAAACAGGTTCCTTGGTGTTTTCTGCGAAACGCTTTAGCAGCCCGTTGGTGCTAGTATGGAGTCAGGGGATGGATGAAGCGGAGAGCCCCGTTTGGAGTGAGGCTGCAAAGGGCATGCCAAAGGAAGTGTTTTGCTGTGCCAAGACTCGTGCTGCGCACGCTTTGTGCTTGGAGTGAGAAACAGGTTCCTTGGTGTTTTCTGCGAAACGCTTGAGCAGCCCGTTGGTGCTAGTATGGAGTCAGGGGATGGATGAAGCGGAGAGCCCCGTTTGGAGTGAGGCTGCAAAGGGCATGCCAAAGGAAGTGTTTTGCTGTGCCAAGACTCGTGCTGCGCACGCTTTGTGCTTGGAGTGAGAAACAGGTTCCTTGGTGTTTTCTGCGAAACGCTTTAGCAGCCCGTTGGTGCTAGTATGGAGTCAGGGGATGGATGAAGCGGAGAGCCCCGTTTGGAGTGAGGCTGCAAAGGGCATGCCAAGGGAAGTGTTTTGCTGTGCCAAGACTCGTGCTGCGCACGCTTTGTGCTTGGAGTGAGAAACAGGTTCCTTGGTGTTTTCTGCGAAACGCTTTAGCAGCCCGTTGGTGCTAGTATGGAGTCAGGGGATGGATGAAGCGGAGAGCCCCGTTTGGAGTGAGGCTGCAAAGGGCATGCCAAAGGAAGTGTTTTGCTGTGCCAAGACTCGTGCTGCGCATGCTTTGTGCTTGGAGTGAGAAACAGGTTCCTTGGTGTTTTCTGCGAAACGCTTGAGCAGCCCGTTGGTGCTAGTATGGAGTCAGGGGATGGATGAAGCGGAGAGCCCCGTTTGGAGTGAGGCTGCAAAGGGCATGCCAAAGGAAGTGTTTTGCTGTGCCAAGACTCGTGCTGCGCACGCTTTGTGCTTGGAGTGAGAAACAGGTTCCTTGGTGTTTTCTGCGAAACGCTTGAGCAGCCCGTTGGTGCTAGTATGGAGTCAGGGGATGGATGAAGCGGAGAGCCCCGTTTGGAGTGAGGCTGCAAAGGGCATGCCAAAGGAAGTGTTTTGCTGTGCCAAGACTCGTGCTGCGCACGCTTTGTGCTTGGAGTGAGAAACAGGTTCCTTGGTGTTTTCTGCGAAACGCTTTAGCAGCCCGTTGGTGCTAGTATGGAGTCAGGGGATGGATGAAGCGGAGAGCCCCGTTTGGAGTGAGGCTGCAAAGGGCATGCCAAAGGAAGTGTTTTGCTGTGCCAAGACTCGTGCTGCGCACGCTTTGTGCTTGGAGTGAGAAACAGGTTCCTTGGTGTTTTCTGCGAAACGCTTTAGCAGCCCGTTGGTGCTAGTATGGAGTCAGGGGATGGATGAAGCGGAGAGCCCCGTTTGGAGTGAGGCTGCAAAGGGCATGCCAAAGGAAGTGTTTTGCTGTGCCAAGACTCGTGCTGCGCACGCTTTGTGCTTGGAGTGAGAAACAGGTTCCTTGGTGTTTTCTGCGAAACGCTTGAGCAGCCCGTTGGTGCTAGTATGGAGTCAGGGGATGGATGAAGCGGAGAGCCCCGTTTGGAGTGAGGCTGCAAAGGGCATGCCAAAGGAAGTGTTTTGCTGTGCCAAGACTCGTGCTGCGCACGCTTTGTGCTTGGAGTGAGAAACAGCTTCCTTGGTGTTTTCTGCGAAACGCTTTAGCAGCCCGTTGGTGCTAGTATGGAGTCAGGGGATGGATGAAGCGGAGAGCCCCGTTTGGAGTGAGGCTGCAAAGGGCATGCCAAAGGAAGTGTTTTGCTGTGCCAAGACTCGTGCTGCGCACGCTTTGTGCTTGGAGTGAGAAACAGGTTCCTTGGTGTTTTCTGCGAAACGCTTGAGCAGCCCGTTGGTGCTAGTATGGAGTCAGGGGATGGATGAAGCGGAGAGCCCCGTTTGGAGTGAGGCTGCAAAGGGCATGCCAAAGGAAGTGTTTTGCTGTGCCAAGACTCGTGCTGCGCACGCTTTGTGCTTGGAGTGAGAAACAGGTTCCTTGGTGTTTTCTGCGAAACGCTTTAGCAGCCCGTTGGTGCTAGTATGGAGTCAGGGGATGGATGAAGCGGAGAGCCCCGTTTGGAGTGAGGCTGCAAAGGGCATGCCAAAGGAAGTGTTTTGCTGTGCCAAGACTCGTGCTGCGCACGCTTTGTGCTTGGAGTGAGAAACAGGTTCCTTGGTGTTTTCTGCGAAACGCTTTAGCAGCCCGTTGGTGCTAGTATGGAGTCAGGGGATGGATGAAGCGGAGAGCCCCGTTTGGAGTGAGGCTGCAAAGGGCATGCCAAAGGAAGTGTTTTGCTGTGCCAAGACTCGTGCTGCGCACGCTTTGTGCTTGGAGTGAGAAACAGGTTCCTTGGTGTTTTCTGCGAAACGCTTGAGCAGCCCGTTGGTGCTAGTATGGAGTCAGGGGATGGATGAAGCGGAGAGCCCCGTTTGGAGTGAGGCTGCAAAGGGCATGCCAAAGGAAGTGTTTTGCTGTGCCAAGACTCGTGCTGCGCACGCTTTGTGCTTGGAGTGAGAAACAGGTTCCTTGGTGTTTTCTGCGAAACGCTTGAGCAGCCCGTTGGTGCTAGTATGGAGTCAGGGGATGGATGAAGCGGAGAGCCCCGTTTGGAGTGAGGCTGCAAAGGGCATGCCAAAGGAAGTGTTTTGCTGTGCCAAGACTCGTGCTGCGCACGCTTTGTGCTTGGAGTGAGAAACAGCTTCCTTGGTGTTTTCTGCGAAACGCTTGAGCAGCCCGTTGGTGCTAGTATGGAGTCAGGGGATGGATGAAGCGGAGAGCCCCGTTTGGAGTGAGGCTGCAAAGGGCATGCCAAAGGAAGTGTTTTGCTGTGCCAAGACTCGTGCTGCGCACGCTTTGTGCTTGGAGTGAGAAACAGGTTCCTTGGTGTTTTCTGCGAAACGCTTTAGCAGCCCGTTGGTGCTAGTATGGAGTCAGGGGATGGATGAAGCGGAGAGCCCCGTTTGGAGTGAGGCTGCAAAGGGCATGCCAAAGGAAGTGTTTTGCTGTGCCAAGACTCGTGCTGCGCACGCTTTGTGCTTGGAGTGAGAAACAGGTTCCTTGGTGTTTTCTGCGAAACGCTTTAGCAGCCCGTTGGTGCTAGTATGGAGTCAGGGGATGGATGAAGCGGAGAGCCCCGTTTGGAGTGAGGCTGCAAAGGGCATGCCAAAGGAAGTGTTTTGCTGTGCCAAGACTCGTGCTGCGCACGCTTTGTGCTTGGAGTGAGAAAGCAGCTTCCTTGGTGTTTTCTGCGAAACGCTTGAGCAGCCCGTTGGTGCTAGTATGGAGTCAGGGGATGGATGAAGCGGAGAGCCCCGTTTGGAGTGAGGCTGCAAAGGGCATGCCAAAGGAAGTGTTTTGCTGTGCCAAGACTCGTGCTGCGCACGCTTTGTGCTTGGAGTGAGAAACAGGTTCCTTGGTGTTTTCTGCGAAACGCTTTAGCAGCCCGTTGGTGCTAGTATGGAGTCAGGGGATGGATGAAGCGGAGAGCCCCGTTTGGAGTGAGGCTGCAAAGGGCATGCCAAAGGAAGTGTTTTGCTGTGCCAAGACTCGTGCTGCGCACGCTTTGTGCTTGGAGTGAGAAACAGGTTCCTTGGTGTTTTCTGCGAAACGCTTGAGCAGCCCGTTGGTGCTAGTATGGAGTCAGGGGATGGATGAAGCGGAGAGCCCCGTTTGGAGTGAGGCTGCAAAGGGCATGCCAAAGGAAGTGTTTTGCTGTGCCAAGACTCGTGCTGCGCACGCTTTGTGCTTGGAGTGAGAAACAGGTTCCTTGGTGTTTTCTGCGAAACGCTTTAGCAGCCCGTTGGTGCTAGTATGGAGTCAGGGGATGGATGAAGCGGAGAGCCCCGTTTGGAGTGAGGCTGCAAAGGGCATGCCAAAGGAAGTGTTTTGCTGTGCCAAGACTCGTGCTGCGCACGCTTTGTGCTTGGAGTGAGAAACAGGTTCCTTGGTGTTTTCTGCGAAACGCTTGAGCAGCCCGTTGGTGCTAGTATGGAGTCAGGGGATGGATGAAGCGGAGAGCCCCGTTTGGAGTGAGGCTGCAAAGGGCATGCCAAAGGAAGTGTTTTGCTGTGCCAAGACTCGTGCTGCGCACGCTTTGTGCTTGGAGTGAGAAACAGGTTCCTTGGTGTTTTCTGCGAAACGCTTGAGCAGCCCGTTGGTGCTAGTATGGAGTCAGGGGATGGATGAAGCGGAGAGCCCCGTTTGGAGTGAGGCTGCAAAGGGCATGCCAAAGGAAGTGTTTTGCTGTGCCAAGACTCGTGCTGCGCACGCTTTGTGCTTGGAGTGAGAAACAGGTTCCTTGGTGTTTTCTGCGAAACGCTTGAGCAGCCCGTTGGTGCTAGTATGGAGTCAGGGGATGGATGAAGCGGAGAGCCCCGTTTGGAGTGAGGCTGCAAAGGGCATGCCAAAGGAAGTGTTTTGCTGTGCCAAGACTCGTGCTGCGCACGCTTTGTGCTTGGAGTGAGAAACAGGTTCCTTGGTGTTTTCTGCGAAACGCTTGAGCAGCCCGTTGGTGCTAGTATGGAGTCAGGGGATGGATGAAGCGGAGAGCCCCGTTTGGAGTGAGGCTGCAAAGGGCATGCCAAAGGAAGTGTTTTGCTGTGCCAAGACTCGTGCTGCGCACGCTTTGTGCTTGGAGTGAGAAACAGGTTCCTTGGTGTTTTCTGCGAAACGCTTTAGCAGCCCGTTGGTGCTAGTATGGAGTCAGGGGATGGATGAAGCGGAGAGCCCCGTTTGGAGTGAGGCTGCAAAGGGCATGCCAAAGGAAGTGTTTTGCTGTGCCAAGACTCGTGCTGCGCACGCTTTGTGCTTGGAGTGAGAAACAGGTTCCTTGGTGTTTTCTGCGAAACGCTTGAGCAGCCCGTTGGTGCTAGTATGGAGTCAGGGGATGGATGAAGCGGAGAGCCCCGTTTGGAGTGAGGCTGCAAAGGGCATGCCAAAGGAAGTGTTTTGCTGTGCCAAGACTCGTGCTGCGCACGCTTTGTGCTTGGAGTGAGAAACAGGTTCCTTGGTGTTTTCTGCGAAACGCTTGAGCAGCCCGTTGGTGCTAGTATGGAGTCAGGGGATGGATGAAGCGGAGAGCCCCGTTTGGAGTGAGGCTGCAAAGGGCATGCCAAAGGAAGTGTTTTGCTGTGCCAAGACTCGTGCTGCGCACGCTTTGTGCTTGGAGTGAGAAACAGGTTCCTTGGTGTTTTCTGCGAAACGCTTTAGCAGCCCGTTGGTGCTAGTATGGAGTCAGGGGATGGATGAAGCGGAGAGCCCCGTTTGGAGTGAGGCTGCAAAGGGCATGCCAAAGGAAGTGTTTTGCTGTGCCAAGACTCGTGCTGCGCACGCTTTGTGCTTGGAGTGAGAAACAGGTTCCTTGGTGTTTTCTGCGAAACGCTTGAGCAGCCCGTTGGTGCTAGTATGGAGTCAGGGGATGGATGAAGCGGAGAGCCCCGTTTGGAGTGAGGCTGCAAAGGGCATGCCAAAGGAAGTGTTTTGCTGTGCCAAGACTCGTGCTGCGCACGCTTTGTGCTTGGAGTGAGAAACAGGTTCCTTGGTGTTTTCTGCGAAACGCTTGAGCAGCCCGTTGGTGCTAGTATGGAGTCAGGGGATGGATGAAGCGGAGAGCCCCGTTTGGAGTGAGGCTGCAAAGGGCATGCCAAAGGAAGTGTTTTGCTGTGCCAAGACTCGTGCTGCGCACGCTTTGTGCTTGGAGTGAGAAACAGGTTCCTTGGTGTTTTCTGCGAAACGCTTGAGCAGCCCGTTGGTGCTAGTATGGAGTCAGGGGATGGATGAAGCGGAGAGCCCCGTTTGGAGTGAGGCTGCAAAGGGCATGCCAAAGGAAGTGTTTTGCTGTGCCAAGACTCGTGCTGCGCACGCTTTGTGCTTGGAGTGAGAAACAGGTTCCTTGGTGTTTTCTGCGAAACGCTTGAGCAGCCCGTTGGTGCTAGTATGGAGTCAGGGGATGGATGAAGCGGAGAGCCCCGTTTGGAGTGAGGCTGCAAAGGGCATGCCAAAGGAAGTGTTTTGCTGTGCCAAGACTCGTGCTGCGCACGCTTTGTGCTTGGAGTGAGAAACAGGTTCCTTGGTGTTTTCTGCGAAACGCTTTAGCAGCCCGTTGGTGCTAGTATGGAGTCAGGGGATGGATGAAGCGGAGAGCCCCGTTTGGAGTGAGGCTGCAAAGGGCATGCCAAAGGAAGTGTTTTGCTGTGCCAAGACTCGTGCTGCGCACGCTTTGTGCTTGGAGTGAGAAACAGCTTCCTTGGTGTTTTCTGCGAAACGCTTTAGCAGCCCGTTGGTGCTAGTATGGAGTCAGGGGATGGATGAAGCGGAGAGCCCCTTTTGGAGTGAGGCTGCAAAGGGCATGCCAAAGGAAGTGTTTTGCTGTGCCAAGACTCGTGCTGCGCACGCTTTGTGCTTGGAGTGAGAAACAGGTTCCTTGGTGTTTTCTGCGAAACGCTTGAGCAGCCCGTTGGTGCTAGTATGGAGTCAGGGGATGGATGAAGCGGAGAGCCCCGTTTGGAGTGAGGCTGCAAAGGGCATGCCAAAGGAAGTGTTTTGCTGTGCCAAGACTCGTGCTGCGCACGCTTTGTGCTTGGAGTGAGAAACAGGTTCCTTGGTGTTTTCTGCGAAACGCTTTAGCAGCCCGTTGGTGCTAGTATGGAGTCAGGGGATGGATGAAGCGGAGAGCCCCGTTTGGAGTGAGGCTGCAAAGGGCATGCCAAGGGAAGTGTTTTGCTGTGCCAAGACTCGTGCTGCGCACGCTTTGTGCTTGGAGTGAGAAACAGGTTCCTTGGTGTTTTCTGCGAAACGCTTGAGCAGCCCGTTGGTGCTAGTATGGAGTCAGGGGATGGATGAAGCGGAGAGCCCCGTTTGGAGTGAGGCTGCAAAGGGCATGCCAAAGGAAGTG
>NW_028289145.1:0-45356 GCF_059628265.1 Tinamus guttatus
TCCTTTTCCTTATGTCCCCCTCTGTGCCCCCGTGTCCAATTCTCCCCGATATCCCTGTCCTCTATGTCACCCTGTGTCCATGTCCCGTGTCCCTGTCCCCCTGTGCTGTGTTCCCAATATCCCCCACATCCATGTCCCCATGTCCACATTCCTGCTGTGTCTGTGTCCCATGTTCACGCCCCCATCTCCCTGTCCCACCTTGTTCCCAATGTCCACGTCCCCCACCATGTCCTTGTCCCCTGTGCCATTTCCCATATCCCCGGTGTCCATGTCCCTTTGTGTCCATGTCCCCGTGTCCATATCCCTGCTGTGTCCATGTCCCCATGTCCCCTGTACTGTATTCCCCATATCCCCCGTGTCCACGTCCCTGCTGTGTCCATGTTCCTCCACACCCACATCCCGTGTCCTGTCCCCATGTCCCCTGTGCCATTTCCCATATCCCCCGTGTCCATGTCCCTTGTGTCCATGTCCCCGTGTCCACATCCCTGCTGTGTCCATGTCCCCCATGCCCACACCCGCTGTGTCCCTGTCCCCATTGTCCCTGTCCCCATGTCCCCTGTGCTACGTTTCCCATATCCCCCGTGTCCATGTCCCCGTGTCCACGTCCCTGCTGTGTCCATGTCCTCCACACCCACATCCCGTGTCCCTGTCCCCATGTCCCCTGTGCTGCGTTCCCCATATCCCGTGTCCGTGTCCACATGCCTGCTGTGTCCATGTCTGTCCCCCACCCCGTGTCCCTGTCCCCATGTCCCCTGTGCTGCGTTCCCCATATCCCGTGTCCATGCCTCTTGTGTCCATGTCCCCATCCCTGCTGTGTCCATGTCCTCCACACCCACACCCCGTGTCCCTGTCCCCATGTCCCCCGTGCCATTTCCCATATCCCCATGACCACGTCCCCGCTGTGTCCATGTCACCCACACCCCGTGTCCCTGTCCCCCGTGCTGCGTTCCCCACATCCCCCGCCGTGTCCACGTCCCCGCTGTGTCCACGTCCGCCATGCCCACGCCCCGCGTGTCGCTGTCCCCGTGTCCCCGTGCGCGCCCCCGCGATTGCCGCCCTCTCCGTGTTGCTGTAGGGCAGTAGTTCGGTGAGCGGCAGCCCGGTGCTCTCCACGTCGGGGACCAGCACCCCCCGCCGCGCCCGCCGCCAGCTGCCGCCCACGCCGCCCACGCCGCGGCCCCGCGTGTCCTACTCGCCCGCCGCCCGCCGCGCCCCCCCCGCCGCCGCCGCCGTCGCCCGCCGCCCGCCGCCGCCGCCGCCTCCCGACACCCGCCGCTGGCCCGAGCCCCGCGGCTACCGCGACCCGGAGCCGCTCTACGAGCCCAGGACTCCGCGGGGGGGCGGCGGCGGCGGCGGGGGCGGCGGGTCGCCCTCCCGGCACGGCGGTCGCCGCTTGCCCAACGGCTACTACGCGGGGCCCGGCGGAGGCGGCAAAGGGCGCCCCGCCGCCCGCCACGGACTGCGCGAGCCCTACAGCGAGACGGACGATGACTGCTGCTAGCGACAGGCCCCGATCGCGACAGGCCCCGATCGCGACACGCCTCGATCGCGACACGCCTCTATCGCGACACGCCGCGGCGACGCCGGGCGCGACACGCCGCGACGCCGCCGAGCGACACGCGCCGACACCGAGCGCGCGCTCCTCCTGCCGCCGCCGCCCCCTCCTCCCTTCCTCCAACCTCCCTCCCCCCCGAGGAGAGGGGGGGTGACTATCGCGACATATCGGGGGGCACGCGCGATGCTATGGATGAGTTTTATCATCTCGATCAACCGGGGCGGGGAAGCGAACCGGACCGGTGTCCAGCCCACCCGCCCCCACCACCCACGCACGACATCGTCCCCGGGGCAGGAGCGGAGCCACCGGGATGGGAAGGGCGCGGAGGGGCCGGGGGGGGGGGGGCGGCGAGGATGCCCCCCCCGCCCCGCGGCAGCGGCGCCGTCTGGGCTTCAACCCCCCCCCCCCGCCGGGGGGCCGCACTGAGGAGGGGGGGGCGGCCGCAATTGCATGAAATGAGTTACCGAGAACCTGAAATAAAGTTAAAAACAAAACAAAAAAGACAAAAAAAAAAAAAATCCACCCCGAAACCCGCCCCCTTCCCCCCCCCCCCGCAAGCATTAATTAAAAAGGAGGAATTTTGAACCGAGCCCCTTCTCGCTCCTTCCCTGGGGGCAGGGGGGCATTGGGGTCCCTGGGCTGTGCAGTGAAGGGGCCCAGGCGTCCGGGCGGGATTCGCCCCCCCCACGTCCCGTGAGGAAGCGGAGGCGCCGGTACCTCCGGAGGCGCCGCGGCTGCCCCGCCCCCCCGCAGCGGATGGGGCCCAGGCGTCCCGGCAGCCGCCCCCGCCCTGCCCTCCCCCCGGGGGGCCCAGGCATCCGGGCGGCCGCCCCCGCCCTACTTCCTCTCCCCTCCCCCCTTCCCTCGGGGGCCCAGGCGTCCGGGCGCTCCCGCCCACACGGAGCCACCTGGTGCCCCCCCCCCATGCCGTTTCCTGCACGCTCGGAGCCCTAGGCCAGTACAACCCCCCTCCCCAAAAAGGGCTGATTCCACCTCAAATCTGGGGCTGGAGACTCAGCAGCCTCAACCCCCATACGAGCCCCTGGAGAATCTCCCACGAGGTCACCAGGAAGCGGGCGGGGAAAACGCCCCCTCCCCAATGAGAAGGCTGGAACCCCTTCCCCCTCCCCAAAGGAGAAATGACGAGGGGGACACAACGACAGGGTCCCCTGTCACCCCTCCCCTCAGGAGACAGCAGCTTCACAAACGTGTTTTTATTTCTTTAACAAAATAATAATAATTAAGCATAAAAAAATGGGGGAAGAAGCCCCCCCCAGGGGATAAAATACCGTGGGGAGAGGGGGAAACAGGACCAGCCTGGACCCCTCCCCTGGGGACAGGGGACATCGGGGCGTCCCCCGCCCACGGCTACCGGGAAGTCCCCGTGTCCCTCCGCCCCTTCCCGGCCGGTGACGCAACCGCTGTCACATGTCGGTGAATCACGGGAGGGGGGAGAAGCCGCCCCCTCCACCGCCCCGGTTCGGGGCGGGGGGGGTCCAAAATCCGCGTATCCCGCGGGGGGGGATCCACGTGCCCCCCCCCCCCCCACAACTCCCGCCAGTTCCGTGTCCCCAATCGGGGTGTCCATGTGTCCGGGGGGGTGTCACCGTGTCCCCCTCCTGCCGGTTCCGGGCGGTCTCCGTGTCCCAAGCGGGGTGTCCATGTCCGAGGAGTTGTCATCGTGTCCCCCCCTTTGTCGCTTGCGGGGGGATCTCCGTGTCCCAGACGCGGTTCTCGGGGCGGGGGGGTCACCGTGTCCTTACCGGCCCCGGGCGCGGGGACGGGTCTCAGCAGGCGCCGACCGCCCGGACGAGGAGGCCGAAGGCGGCGGCGGGGGGCGCCGCGCAGCGACTCGGGGGTCCCGGCGGCTCCTCCGCCTCCAGCCGGGCCCGTTTGTTCGGTACCGGCAGCGGCCCGGGAAAGGAGCCGCCGCTGCGGCGCTTCCGCCCGGCCCGCGGCGACGGGGGGCCCGGTTCAACCTGGGCCGGTACTGCGGGGGTCTCCCGGTGCTGGACGCAAGGGGGGGTCTCCCGGTGCAAGGCGGCGCGAGGGTCCCGGTGCGGTGCAAAGAGCGAGTCCCGGTCCGGTGCAAGCGGCGGTACCGGCCGGTCCGGGGCGGGCAGCTGGTCCCGGTGCTGGGCGATGCGGGGGTCCGGGCTCGGCGCAAGCGGCGGGTCCCGGTGCTGGGCGATGCGGGGGTCCGGGCTCGGCGCAAGCGGCGGGTCCCGGTGCTGGGCGATGCGGGGGTCCCGGTGCGGCACAAGCGGCGGGTCGCGGTTCAGGTCACCGGAGGGGTCCGGACTCGGTGCAACCGGTGGCTCCGCACTCGGTGCAACCGGTGGCTCCGCACTCGGTGCAAGCGGCGACGTCCCCGGCTGCAGTGCAAGCGGGACCCCGGCGGGGTCCGGGCTCGGTGCAAACGGCGGGTCGCGCTGCAGGGCACCGGAGGGGACAGGGCTCAGTGCAAACGGCGGGTCGCGCTGCAGGGCACCGGAGGGGACTGAATCCGGTGCAAGCGGCGGCGGCTCCGGTGCCCCGGCGGCGCGGGCGGCGAGGTAGCGGTGCCGGGCGGCACGAACGAGCAGCGAGAGCTGCAGGCTCCGGTGCAGGCGGAGGCCGCCGCGCTGCAGGCGGCCCCGGTAGAGCTTCCACACGGCAGCCGCCAGCACCCGCTGCGCCTCCTCCATGGTGCCGGTACCGGGAGCGGGGCCGGGGCCGCCGCCGACTCCGCGCCTCTTATAGCGCCGCGCCCGCCCCCTCTCCCGCCCCCGCGCTGCATCCGGCCCCGGCTCCGCGGCGCCGGGAACCGGGGGTGGGGAGGGGGGGGCGGAAATGCCGTGGGCGGCGGGGGCGGAGTGGCGCGGGGGGGGGCGGATCCGGTGCCCCCCCCCCCCCATCCGGGACCTAGATCCCCCTCCCCAGGATCCAGATCCTCTCCCGCCCGGATCCTGAGAGCCCCCCCGGGGACCCTGGACCCCCCCAGACCTTGTGCGCTCCTGGGATGGGGGGGGTCCCTGATTCCCGCCCCCCCCCCCCAGACCCTACGAGTCCCCCGGGACCCTTGGACCCCCCTGCGGACCCCGAGAGCCGCCCTGAGACCCTGGATCCCCCCCCCGGGGTTGGGGGGTCCCTGCGCGCCCCCCGGGGGAAGTCACGTTGCCCCCCGGTAAAACGGGGCAGCCTGGGGGCGTTTCCGGGCTCCCGTGGGGCTGCGTAGGGGGTTCCCGAACGCCGTGGGCGGGGGATACCCCCTCCCAAGTCGCGCGGCCCCTTTAAGGGCGCGGCCCCGCCCCCGCTGAGGTCACCGTCTCTCCATGACTATATTAGGGCACCGTGACGTCAGGAAGGAGCAGAGGGAGGGGCCGCGCGGAGAGGGAGCTTCCGCCGGCCCATATATGGACAAGGGGTGGGGCGAGGCGGGAGGCCACACCCCCTCCTCCTCCCCCTCCCCTCCGGCAACCACGTGCGGGCGCGCGGGGGCGGGGGGGGAACGGGGACCGCGTGGGGACAACGGACACTGCAGGGGACACTGGGGATTGCAGGGGACACCGGGGATGAATGGGGACACTGGGCAGTGCAGGTGACACCAGGGATTGCAGGGGACACCAGGGATCACAGGGGACATTGTCAGGACACCAGACACTACAGGGGACACTGTAGGGACACTGGACACTGCAGGGGACACCGGGCAGTGCAGGTGACACCGCGGATTGCAGGGGACACCAGGGATGGATGGGGACACCGGGCAGTGCAGGGGACACCGGGGATGAATGGGGACACTGTAGGGACACTGGACACTGTAGGGGACACCGGGCAGCACAGGGGACACCAGGGACCACGGGGGACATTGTCGGGACACCAGACACTACAGGGGACACTGTAGGGACACCAGACACTGCAGGGGACACCAGGCAGTGCAGGTGACACCGGGGATTGCAGGGGACACAGGGATCACAGTGGGCATTGTCAGGACACCAGACACTACAGGGGACACTGCAGGGACACTGGACACTGCAGGGGACACCGGACACTGCAGGGGACACCGGGCAGCACAGGGGACACTGGGGGACCGATGAGAACACCAGATAGTGCAGGGACACTGAACAGCGCTGGGGACACTGGGCACCTCATGGGGACACCAGGCATTGATGGGGGACACTGGGGGACTGCAGGGGGACACTGTGGGGACACCAGACACTGCAGGGGACACTGCAGCACAGGGGACACCAAACACCTCCTGGGGACTCGGGACCACCCTGGGGGGGCGAGGAAGGACCCGGGGGGGTTGTTACAAACCTCTGTGTTTTTATTTACTCATTATTAACATTTCTGCAGTTTTTTTTTCTCCTTTCTCGATTCTGTTCATCTTTACAGCAGTTCATGTGCAATTCTCCAGCGTTTCGGGGCGGGGGGGAACGGGGGGGTCACGAAAAACGGGCGTCTTGGCACTTTATAACACAGGACAAACACTGGCGTCCCCGGGGGGGGGCACTGGGGTGGCGGGGGGTGTCCCCTTCCCTGGGGGGGGTCCCCTTTTTGGGGGGGGGGGGGAGCAAAAGCCCGAGGGGGGGCGGGGGGGGGGTCCATGCTGCCCAGACGGCCGCGAAACACCGCGCGGTTCCCTTTTTTTGTAGAGTTTTTGGGTTAAAAAAGGGGGAAAAAGGCAAGGGGGGGGTTAGGAATGGGGGAGATTTCCAAGGGACCCGCAAGGTCGGGGGCACCCAGGTCCCGACCAGCTCTAGGGAATGGGGGGGGGGGGGTCAGGAGGACCCCCTGCACCCCCACCCCAGCCAGGGCTGAGACCGATGCAACTCGTGACATGCGGGGGCCGGGAAAAGGGATGGATTGGGGATGGTGGGGGGGAGAAGGGGCCCAGGCAGCTCCATCCACCCCCCTCCAAGGGAAAACAGGGCAGGGGGACCCAGGCGTCCGGGTGGGATTTTGGGGGGGCATTGGAGGGGGGGTCCTGTCCCCTCCCCGGGGGCCGCTTGGCCGGGAGGTGCCGGAGACGCGAAGGGAGCCGCGGGGCCGGGTAAGGCACTTGACGGAACGTCAGGAGACCCGTCTGGGAAGGGGGGGGCGGATTTTGGAAAGGGGGGGTGGAATTGCGGGAGAGGGGGATTGCGGGAAAAAGGGGGAATTTTGGGGAGGGGAGAGGGCCCGGACACCTGGGTCTCATCCTAGTCACCCCCCAGTTTGGGGTTTAGGGCAAGGGGGAGGCACCTGGACCCACCCCCCCTCCACAGCCGGGAAAAGGGCCCAGGCGTCCTGGGAGCAGCACGGCCAAGCAGGAGGAAAAGCAGGGATGGGGACCCCCCCAAGTCCAATCTGTCCCCCATCCGTGGGCTCCGTCCCCGTCCCTGCGTCCCCCTGCCCCGTGCCAAGACCTGCCCGCGTCCATGTCCAGCCTGGGGAGGGGGGACACGATTTGGGGACGTCACAAGGGGGCTGGGGACACTGGGGAGATGCCACCGCCCCCCAGGGAGGGGACCCACATGGTTGCCTGGAAAGACACGGGGACGAGGACACAGGGCTCTGTCCCCAGGGAGGGGACATGGCGGTAGAGGGGACAGGGACACATGCAGGCGCCTGGAGAGACGCGGGGACACGGGGCCAACGCGCGTGGCTGCCTGGAGAGCTGCCATCCCCAACGGGGAGGGGACACGATGGCGGGGGGACAACCTGGGGACACATGCGGAGACACCGGCCCCGGGACAGGGCACAGCGCCGGGGTGGGACAGGACCCATGCGGTCACCTGGCAAAACAGGGGACAGGGACCTTGGGGACACGCTGCTGAGCCCCGGGAGGGGGACGCCGGGACAGACGCCAGCCCCGGCGCGGGGACGACACGGCCGGGCCGGGGCCACCGCCGACCTGGTTCGAGTCGCGCCCAAGCGAGGAGGGGGACGCCCGAGCGGGGCCACCGCCGTCCCCCGGCCCCGGGGGTGGCCGCCACCGCCGTCCCCAGCAGCGCGGCGGGGGCCACGAGGGCCAGCGGGCCCTACCCGCGGGGCCACCGTCACTGCAGCCCCTCGGCGGGCGCCTCGGCCTCGGCGGCGCCGGCCTCGAAGGCGGCCTCGGCGCACACGTCGGCCTCCAGCTTGCCCATGTCGTTGATGAAGGGCGGGAAGGCGTCGCCCTCGGCCTTGAGCAGCTTCAGCTTGGGGATCCAGCTCTTGCGCACGACGCGCCGCGCGTTCGTGCACATGTCGGCCGCGATGGCGTTCATCTCGCTCTCCTTGAAGTTGGGCGCGAAGTTCTGGCAGTAAACTGGCCGCGGAAACGGCCGGAAAGGGCAAAAAAGGAAAATGAGCGACCGGGGGGGCTTCCCTGCGTCTCCCGGGGCTGGTGGCCGAACGACGCCGCTTCCTTGTGGAGTCAAGGGGTGGCTCCTGTCCCTTGGGTGTCGCGGGTGTGGGGGGGGCCCTCTCCTTGGGGTCCCAAAGTCCCAGCGTGTCCCCATCTCTTCCCTCAGGGTGTCACCTGTCCCGAAGGTCTCCTGTCCCCAGGGCGTCCCCTATCTCCCAATCTCTTCCCCTAGGATGTCACCTGTCCTTTGGGTCTCGTGTCCCCTGTCCCCAGGGTGTCCCCTGTCCCTTGGGTCTCCTGTCCCCAGGGTGTCCCCTATCTCCCAATCTCTTCCCCCAGGACGTCACCTGTCCCTTGGGTCTCCTGTCCCCAGGGTGTCCCCTGTCCCCCAATCCTCTTCTCCCAGGGTGTCACCTGTCCCCAGGGTGTCCCCTGTCCCCAAATCCTCTTCCCCCAGGGTGTCACTTGTCCCGAGAGGCTCCTGCCCCCAGGGTGTCCCCTATCTCCTAATCTCTTCCCCCAGGACGTCACCTGTCCCTTGGGTCTCCTGTCCCCAGGGTGTCCCCTGTCCCCAGGGTGTCCCCTGTCCCTTGGGTCTCCTGTCCCCAGGGTGTCTCCTGTCCCCAGGGTGTCCCCTATCTCCCAATCTCTTCTCCCAGGACGTCACCTGTCCCTTGGGTCTCCTGTGTCCAGGGTGTCCCCTGTCCCTGGGGTTCCAAACTCCAGGGTGTCCCCTGTCCCCAAATCCTCTTTCCCCAGGGTGTCACTTGTCCCGAGAGGCTCCTGTCCCCAGGGTGTCCCCTATCTCCTAATCTCTTCCCCCAGGACGTCACCTGTCCCTTGGGTCTCCTGTCCCCAGGGTGTCCCCTGTCCCCAGGATGTCCCCTGCCCCTTGGGTCTCCTGTCCCCAAGGTGTCTCCTGTCCCCAGGGTGTCCCGATCTCCCAATCTCTTCTCCCAGGACGCCACCTGTCCCTTGGGTCTCCTGTCCCCAGGGTGTCCCCTGTCCTGAGGGTCTCCTGTCCCCAGGGTCTCCCCTATCTCCTGATCTCTTCCCCCAGGACATCACCTGTCCCTTGGGTCTCCTGTCCCCAGGGTGTCTCCTGTCCCCAGGGTGTCCCCTATCTCCCAATCTCTTCCCCCAGGACGTCACCTGTCCCTTGGGTCTCCTGTGCCCAGGGTGTCCCCTGTCCCTGGGGTCCCAAACCCCAGGGTGTCCCCTGTCTCTTGCGTCTCCTGTCCCCAGGGTCTCCCCAGTCTCCCAATCTCTTCCCCAGGACGTCACTTGTCCCCAGGGACTCCCCTAACTCCCAGTCTCTTTCCCCAGGATGTCCCCCTGTCCCTTGGGTCTCCCGCCCTGGGGATGTCCCCTGTCCCTGAGGGTCCCAAAGCCGCAGGACACCCCCTGTCCCCCAGTGTCCCCCGGTGTCCCCCGGTGTCACACTCACATTTGACTGCGTGCAGGACCCGGCTGTCCAGTGGCTTCCGCCTGGGATCGTTGCTGGACGAGCGGATGCCGGTGCCGCAGCTGTTGGCCAGGGTGTTGCTGGCAAAGGGACAAGGTGCCACCACGAGGGCCCAGGCGTCCGGGCCCTCCACGAGGCCACAAGGACAGAGCTGGGGGGGGACACGCGGGGACAGCTTGGGGACTCACCGGTCAAAAAAGGAGGCCAGGAGCCTCCTCAGGAGGACTTTGTGCCGCGTCCCCGCGCTCACGTGGCAGTTCATGAGCTGCGCCCGCGTGATGTAGACGTTGGTACCTGGCGGGGACACGGCGGGTGTCACGGGGGGGTGGCCGGGGCGCCGCCGTGTCCCCTCCCGCGGCCACCACGCACCTGTGACGAGCTCCAGCTTCTCGGCGGGGTCGCCCTCGTCGTAGAGCTTGGGGTGGCAGCGGTTGCCGATCTGGTTGATGAGCTCGGCCGGCAGCGACGCCAGGTCCTGGCGCAGCCGCACGCGCGCCCGGGACTCCGGGGTCGCCTGGTCCGGCAGCGCTTCCACCTTCTCGGAGGCTGCGGGGGGGACGGGGACGGCGTGGGGGCGGCGCCCGGACGCCTGGGCCCGCCATGGGGGGCGTGGGGCAGGGATGGGGCTTGGGGGAGGGACAGGGGACACAGGGACATGGGATGGGGCAAGAACAGGGGACACAGGAGGGGACAAGGGACAGGAGACACAGGGACACGGGATGGGGCAAGAGACACAGGGACAGAGGAGGGGACAAGGGATAGAGAACACAGGGACACGGGATGGGGCAAGGAACAGGGGACACAGGGACAGAGGAGGGGACAAGGAACAAGAGACACAGGGACATGGGATGGGACAAGGGATAGGGGACACAGGATAGGACAAGGGACACGGGGACACAGGAGGGGACAAGGGATAGAGAACACAGGGACACGGGATGGGGCAAGGAACAGGGGACACAGGGACAGAGGAGGGGACAAGGGACAAGAGACACAGGGACATGGGATGGGACAAGGGATAGGGGACACAGGATAGGACAAGGGACACGGGGACACAGGAGGGGACAAGGGATAGAGAACACAGGGACACGGGATGGGGCAAGGAACAGGGGACAAGGGACAGAGGAGGGGACAAGGGACAAGAGACACAGGGACATGGGATGGCACAAGGGACAGGAGACAGGGACACGGAAGGGGACAAGGGACAGGAGACACGGACAGAGGAAGGGACAAGGGACACGGGATGAAACAAGGGACAGGAGACATGGACAGAGGAGGGGACAAGGAACAGGGGACACAGGGACAGAGAAGGGGACAAGGGACAGGGGACATAGGAGCACAGGATGGCACAAGGGACAGGAGACAGGGGCAGAGGAGGGGACAAGGGACAGCAAGCTCAGGGAGATGGGAGGGGACAAGGGACACAGGGACACGAGAGGAGCCCCCCCAAATCCTCACGGGGGCGGGGTGTTAGGAGACCACGCTTCCCATTGGGCGTGGCCACCAAAGCCCCTCCTTCCGTGGGGAGGGGTGTGGTCCCACAGACCCCGCCCCCTTTGGCCCCTCCCCTAGCAGGTGAAGCACAAACCTCCTCCCTGCCCATCCCCTCCAAAATCCCCAATGGGGGTGGTGCTTTAGGAGGCCACACCCCCCTCCGCGGGCCACGCCCACCATGGGCGTGTCCTCCCAAGTGCCCTCCCCCGGGGGTGGAGCGCAACCACCCCCCCCAAGCCCAACCACAGCAGGGGCGGGGCTTTAAGGGGTCAAATCAAGAGTGGGTGTGGCCTCCTAAGTCACACCCCCATAGGAAGGGGGTGGAGCACAAGGCTCCTCCCAGCCAATCTCCACCCCACCCTGAGGCGGAGCTTTAGGAGCCCCCTCTCAGGCCACGCCCATGATGGAGGAGGGCCCCTCAAATCCCATGGAAAGGGGGTGGGGCCTCAACCCCACCCCCTTTAGCCCCTCCCTAGGAGGTGGGGCACAACTCTCACCCCAGCCCACCCCACCCCACAGCAGGGGCGGAGCTTTAGGAGGCCCCACCCCCTCCCACAGACCACACCCACACTGGGCGTGGCCTTCAAAGCCCCACCCCCACCCCATGTACAGGGGGTGGAGCACAACTCCCTTCCCAGCCCATCCCCACCCCAACCCAGGGCAGAGAGCGGAGCTTTAGGAAGTCACACCCCTCTCACAGGCCCCGCCACAATGGGCGTGGCCTCTTAGCCCCCCCCATGTCCATATAAAGGAGCAGAGCACAACCCCTCCCGTCCCAGCCCACCCAAACCACAGCAGGGGTGGGGCTTCCAGTGGCCACGCCCCTCCCACATGCCCCACCCCACAGTGGGCAGGGCCTCTCAAAGTCCCCGCCCCCATATAAAGGGGCAGAGCACAACCTCCCCCAGCCCACCCCAAAACCACAGCAGGGGTGGGGCTTCCGGTGGCCACACCCCTCCCACATGCCCCGCCCACAGTGGGCAGGGCCTTTCAACCCCCTCCCCCATCCCCATTTAAAGGGGCAGAGCACGACCTCCCCCAGCCATAGCAGAGGTGGAGCTTTTGAAGGCCACACCCCCTCCCACATGCCCCGCCCACAGTGGGCGTGTCCTACCCGCGGAGGGGGCGTGGCCTCACCTGCGGGCCCCACGTTCATCATGCTGTACATGGCGTACATGTTGCAGATCTGGCGGTACTGCTCGTCGGAGCCTTCCTCGGCGCCGTCCTCCTCCTCGTCCTCCTCGTTGTGGAAGGAGCCGGGCTGTCGCTCGTGTAGGCGCTGGAGGTGCCGCCGGGGCTGGTCTGCTCGGCCGCGCTCGGCCCGGCCGCCCGGCTGCCGCCCGCCGTCGCCGCGGAGAACTGGCCATTTTGCGGCTCCCGTTGCCGCCGCCGGCGCCGGCGCCGTCCTTGGCGCCGCCGTCCCAGAGGCGCTTCACCACGAAGGTGCACTGCACGCCGTCGGGCTCGCCCTGCTCCGTCTTGACGCGCGACACCAGCGGCACCGGCGCCGAGGGCCACGCCGAGGTCTGCGCCACGGGGCTCTGCGGCTCCGAGCCCGGCGCCTCCTCGCCGTGCAGCCCCTGCGAGTCGCAGCTGGGCGAGCTGACCTTGAGGAAGAACTCGGTGCCCTTCTCCATGATCTCCTGGATCTGCAGGAAGCCGGCCCGTGTACATGAGCAGGAACTGGTCGCCCACGTACATGCTCAAACGGCCCGTGTAGCAGAAGCTGAGGATCTGCTGGAAGCTCTGCGGCTGCACGGCCGCCGGCAGCTCCACCACGGAGCTCTTGCTGCTGTTGAAAAGGTCCCGGAAATAGGAGCTGCTGGCGGCCAGCACGGCGCGGTGCGCCTTGAACGCGTGGCCCTTCACCACCACCGACACGTCGCAGTACAGCCCCTGCAGCCGCTGCTCGTTCAGGCACTCCAGGATGCTGTTGCCGAAGTTGGGGATCTCCATCTGCAGCGTCCTGCGCCAATGGCGGGCGCCTGCGGGGACACGGGGGACAGCGCGGGGACAAGGGGGACAGCACGGGGACAAGGGGGACGGCGTGGGGACGTGGGGACAAGCGGGACAGCATGGGGCGCGGGGGACAGCACGGGGACAAGGGGGATGGCACGGGGACAAGGGGGACGGCGTGGGGATGCAGGGACAGTGGGGAGAACATGGGGACAGCGGGGGACAGCATGGGGACAAGGGGGACAGCATGGGGACGTAGGGGACAAGGGGGACAGCATGGGGACATGGGGACAAGGGAGACAGCACGGGGACGCGGGGGACAGCACGGGGACAAGGGGGACAGCGTGGGGACGTGGGGACAAGGGGGACAGCACGGGGACAAAGGGGACAGCGTGGGGATGCGGGGACAGTGGGGAGAACATGGGGACAACGGGGGACAGCATGGGGACGCAGGGGACAGTGGGGGGAACGTGGGGACAGCGGGGGACAGCACGGGGACATGGGGACAGTGGGCGGAATGTGGGGACAGCACAGGATAGCACGGGGATGTGGGGACACAGGGGACAGCATGGGGACGCGGGGGACAGCATGGGGACAAGGGGGGAACATGGGGACAGCCGAGGACAGCACGGGGACAGCGGGGGACAGCATGGGGACAAGGGGGACAGCAAGGGGAACGTGGGGACAGCAGGGGCAGCGGGGCACAGCACGGGGACACGGGGACAAGGGGGACAGCACGGGACAAGGGGGACACAGGGGACAGCACAGGGACAAGGGGGACAGCGCGGGGACAGCAGGGATAGCAGGGGGAATGTGGGGACAGCGCAGGGACACAGGGACAGCGGGGGGAACGTGGGGACAGCAGGGACAGCACGGGGACATGGGACAGCGGGGGGAGCACAGAGACGTGGGGACAGGGGGACACGGGGAGAGGGACAGGGGGAAAAGGACCCAATGAGGAGGAGGGGGACGGGGGGACATGGGGAGAGGGACGGGGGACACGAGAGGCAATGGGGGGGCAGCAGGGACAGGGGGTGGCACGAGGGGGACCAGGACCCAACGAGGAGGAGGGGGACAGGGACGCAAGAGGCACAGGGGGGACAACAGGGACAGGGAGGGGGACACAAAAACAAGGGCCAGATAAGGAGGAGGGTGAGGACAGGGGGACACAGGGACACGGGGAGAGGAGCAGGGACACGGGGGGGGGACAGCAGGGACATGGGACGGGCAGGGGGACACAGAGAGGGACACGAGGGGGGACAGAGAGGGGACCCGGAGAGCCCCAGGGAAGGGGGACACGGACACAAGGAGGGACAGACGGACACGGGGGGAGGGAGACGAGTGAGAGGTGGCCCTGGGGGGGGGGGGGGTGGCACCTGTGCCCCCCCCCCCAACCCTGCCACCCCCCACGTGTCCCAGCAGGGGGGAGGGGACCCAGGACAACCCCCCCCCCAGAGCAGCCCCTGGGGGGACAGGGACCCCCAAGGTGGGGGGGGGACACGAGGGGGTCCCCAAGGTTTTTTGGGGGGGGCTTCCCCCCTTTTAGGAGGGACAAGGGGGTCCCCACGATCAGATAAGGGGATGGGGACACCTGATCATGGGGGGGGGGGCAGACAGGGGGTCCCCCCAGGCCTCAGGTTGGGGGAAACTGCCCCAAGTTACAGGGGGAAAAGGGGGGGGGTCCTGGTTATTTATGGGGGGGGGGAACAGAGAGCCCCCCCCCCCCCAGACCTTTTGGGGGGGGAATCAGGGGGACCCCGGGGGGGGAATCCCATTATCGGGGGGGGGGGGAACCTCCAACCGGGGATGTTTGGGGGGACCGGGGGACGGGGGGGGGTCATGACGTTGGGGAGGAGGGGGCTTGACGTGGGGGGGGGGGCTTTACCGGGGCGGGGGGAGGGTGCAGAGAAGGGCCCGGAGCCCCCAAACAACCCGAAACTTTCCCTAAAACCGGGTCAGCACCGGGAGGGGGGGGGGTCGAACCGGAAGCAGGGCGGGGGGGGGGGGGAGCCCAGTAATGGAGGGGGGCGGGAATGAGGCCTGTCCGGTTATGCCGGGGGGGGGGGGGGCGGCGGCCTAGAGGGCACTTGGGGGGGGGGCACGAGGGGGCGGGGCGGCCGGTGCCCCCCCCCCCTCCTTACCGGTTCCCGGGGGGGGGGGCTGCGCTGCGGCTCGGGCCGCTCCCGCTGCGCGTCCCGCTCCCCCCGCCGCGCTCAGCGGCCATTCATTGTGCGGCAAGGCGGGAGCAGCCGCGCGCCGAGCGCGCGATGGCGGCGGCGCACGGAGCCTCGCGCGCGCCCCCCCCACCGCCTCCCTCCGCGCGCATGCGCGCGTCGGCTCGCTGCGGGCAGGCCTGGCTGGGAGAGCGCCGAGATGCTCCGACGAGGCATTTCCCCCCCCCCCGTCATTCCCAAACCCGGGGGAATATGGGGAATCTGGGGGGGGGGGGGACACGGCCGTGGGGACATAGGGGACATGGAGGGGGCACAGGAGAGATGGGAGCGAGGGACACGATCATGGGGACATCGGGGGGGGGCACAAGGGATATGGGGGGGACACGGCCATGGGGACATAGGGGACATTTGGGGGGGGGCATAAAGGATATGGGGGGGCACAGCCATGGGGACATAGAGGAGGCACAAGGGATATGGTGGGGGGGACATGGCCATGGGGACATAGGGGACATGGGGGGGCACAAGGGATATGGGGGGTGGGGAGACACGGTCTTGGGGACATAGGAGACATGGAGGGGACATGGGGTTAGGGTTTAGGGTTAGGTTAAGATGGGGGGACACGGGGGGACAGGGAGGGCGGGCAGGGGGTACACACGGCCATGGGAATAGAGGGGGACACGGGGACAGGGGGAGCATGGAGAGGGGACGCACAAATCCGTGGGGATATGGAGGGGACACGCGTGGCCATGGGGACACACGAGGCCTCGCCGCATGAGCCGAAATCACGGGCTTTCCCCCCAAAACAGGCTTCCCCCGGCCGCGTCGGGGCGCGCGCGCGCAGCGTCGTGACCCTCGCCGCGCGCCGTCCGCCGCGGGTCACGTGGCTCGCCGCAACATGGCGGCGCCCATGTGAGCGGCGGCGCGGAGGATGCGCTACGGTGAGGCCGGGGGGGGGGGCAGTACCGGGGGGGGAGATAACGGGAGTGGGCGGGGCCTGGGGGAGGAGCCTCGGGCGGGTCGGGGGGGCGGGATACGGGACCCCCAACCCCGGCCACGTGTGACTGGGGGGGGGGGGGGGGGTGGCTCCGCTCTTGCCCCGTTGCCCCCTCCCCTTGGTCGCAATTTGGGATCGGGGGGGGCAACTTCACCCTGTTTACCCCCCCCCGCAGATTTTGCCCCCCTCCCGCTCTAGGCGCCCCCCCGCTGCTGCTGCTGCTCCGCCGCCTCCTCGCCATGGACGGGGCCAACGGCTGCGGGAGCCCCGGGACCCCCCCGGGCACCGGGGGCACCGGGAGCACCGGGAGCCCCCCCGGGACCCCCCCGGGCGCCGGGAGCCCCCCCGGGAGCGCCGGGAGCCCCCCCGGGGCCCCCCCGGGCGCCGGGAGCCCCCCCGGGAGCGCCGGGAGCCCCCCCGGGACGCTGGTGACCGAGGGCCGGGCCCGGATCCTGTTCCCGGGCACGGAGGTGTTTTACAACCCGGTGCAGGAGTTTAACCGGGACCTCACGTGAGTGGCGCCGGGGGCACCGGGAGGGACGGGGGGACACCGGGATGGACGGGGGGGCGCCGGGATGGATGAGAGGGGGGCCGGGATGGAACCAGGATGGATTGGGGTGGGGCCAGGATGACTTGGGGGGAGCTGGGATGGACGGGGGCAGTTCAGGATGGACAAGGGGGCGCCGGGATGGATGGGGTGGGGGTGCCGGGATAGCCGAGGGGGCACCGGGATGGACGGGGGTGCCTGGGATGGACGGAAGGGCGCCGGGATGGACAAGGGGGGCACCGGGATGGATGAGGGGGGCCTGGGATGGACGGGGGGTTGCCGGGATGGACAAGGGGGCGCCGGGAGGGATGGGGGGGGCCTGGGATGGACGGGGGGGCACCGGGATGGACGGGGGGGCGCTGGGATGGAACCGGGATGCATTGGGGTGGGACCAGGATGACTTGGGGGGAGCTGGGATGGACGGGGGCAGTTTGGGATGGAGGATGGGGGCACCGGGATGGACAAGGGGGCATCGGGATGGACGGGGGGGGGCACCGGGATGGCCGGGGGGGCGCCGGGATGGAACCGGGATGGGTTGGGGTGGGGCCAGGATGGTTTTGGGGGAGCTGGGATGGACGGGGGCAGTTTGGGATGGATGGGGGGGGCATCGGGATGGATGAGGGGGCACCGGGATGGATGGAGGGGGGGCGCCGGGATGGACAAGGGGGTACCGGGATGGATGGAGGGGCGGCGCCGGGATGGACAAGGGGGTACCAGGATGGATGAGGGGGGCCTGGGATGGACGGGGGGGTGCTGGGATGGACAAGGGGGCGCTGGGATGGACGGGGAGGGCACCGGGATGGACGGGGGGGGCACCGGGATGGACGAGGGGGCACCGGGATGGATGGAGGGGGGGGCACCGGGATGGACAAGGGGGGCACCGGGATGGACGGGGGGGAGGCACCAGGATGGACAAGGGGGCACTGGGATGGATGGGGGGGCACCGGGATGGATGGGGGGGCACCGGGATAGGCTGTTGGGGGGGCACTGGTTCATACTGGGGGTTCCGGGGGGAGGGATTTGGATCCTGCCGGAGCGGCGGCGGCTCCGCTCACGTTCCGTCCCCCCCCTCCAGCTGCGCCGTCATCACGGAATTCGCTCGGCTCCAGCTGCGGCCCAAGGGCATCCGGGGTAGGAGCCGGGATGAGCCGGGATGAACCGCGGCTCCGGCGGGATCCCAGCAGCTCCCACCTTCCCCTTCCCTTTCCCATCCCTTTCCCTTCCAGTGGTGCTTCCTGGCGAGGAGCAGATGGATGTGGATGCCCCGGAGAAGCCGGAGGGGGATGAGGCCGCTCCGGCACCCGCCGGCTCCGAGGCTCCAAGGACGGCGGTGCCGGGAGAAGTGTGCGAGGTGCCCGGAATGGGGGGAGCCAAGGGGGCTCATCCCGGGATCCGGAGAAGGGTTTATCCTTGGATTCAGGTCGCGGTGTAGGGCTCGTCCTGGGATCAGAGCGGGGCTTATCCTGGGATCAGAGCGGGGCTTATCCTGGGATCTGGAGCAAGGCTCATCCTGGGCTCCAGACCCCGGAGCAGGGCTCATCCCGGGATCCAAGCCCCACAACTGACCTTATCCCAGACTCTGGATTCCACTGCTGGGCTCATCCCAAGACTTGGGCCATGGAGCAGGCCTGGGACAGGGCTCATCCTGGGATCCAGAACAGGGCTCATCCCAGCTTCCAAATCGGGGCTCATCCTGGGATTCAGACCCCCAGTGTGGGGGGCTCATCCCGGGATCCAGAGCAGGGCTCATCCCAGGTTCCAAATTGGGGCTCATCCCGGGATTCAGACCCCAATATGGGGGCTCATCCCAGGATCCAGAGCAGGGCTCATCCCAGCTTCCAAATCGGGGCTCATCCTGGGATTCAGACCCCAATATGGGGTCTCATCCCAGGATCCAGAGCAGAGCTCATCCCAGCTTCCAAATCGGGGCTCATCCCGGGATTCAGACCCCCCAGTGTGGGGGCTCATCCCGGGATCCAGAGCAGGGCTCATCCCAGCTTCCAAATTGGGGCTCATCCCGGGATTCAGACCCCAATATGGGGGCTCATCCCGGGATCCAGAGCAGGGCTCATCCCAGCTTCCAAATTGGGGGCTCATCCCGGGATTCAGACCCCAATATGGGGGCTCATCCTGGGATCCAGAGCAGGGCTCATCCCAGCTTCCAAATCGGGGCTCATCCTGGGATTCAGACCCCAATGTGGGGGCTCATCCCGGGATCCAGAGCAGGGCTCATCCCAGGTTCCAAATCGGGGCTCATCCCGGGATTCAGACCCCAATATGGGGGCTCATCCCGGGATCCAGAGCAGAGCTCATCCCAGCTTCCAAATCGGGGCTCATCCCGGGATTCAGACCCCAATGTGGGGGCTCATCCCGGGATCCAGAGCAGGGCTCATCCCAGCTTCCAAATCGGGGCTCATCCCGGGATTCAGACCCCAATATGGGGGCTCATCCCGGGATCCAGAGCAGGGCTCATCCCAGCTTCCAAATCGGGGCTCATCCCGGGATTCAGACCCCAATGTGGAGGCTCATCCTGGGATCCGGACAAGGGCTCATCCCGGGATATGGGCCCCGGAGCAGGGGTTATCCCAGGATCCGGCCCACTCTTCCCGCAGGGAGGCCTACGGATCCTGGAGGGCCTGGCGGCCTCCGGCCTCCGCTCCATCCGCTTCGCCCAGGAGGTTCCGGGGCTCCGGGCCGTGGTGGCCAACGACGTCTCGGCCCGGGCCACCGAGCTCGTGCGCCGCAACGTGGCCCTCAACGGCGTGGGGCACCTGGTGGCCGCCAGCCAGGCCGATGCCAGGTGAGGAGCCGGCCGGGAACGGCCTCCGGGATCCCCCTTCCCGGGATGTCCCCCCATTCCCGGTGCTTTGGGGATGCTGGTGGCTTCGTTCTGGCTTCCCGCAGCGTTTGGGGGGCACCAAGTGGACACGGGTTGGGGTCCTCTGGGAATGTGGCCTCCGCTTCCCAGTTTGGGGTCCCCATTGCTCCAGGACCCCCTGTCCCCCACCCAGGGTGTCCCCAAACCACCTGTTTTGGTGTCCCTGTCTCTCCGTGTCCCCATTTCCCGCCCAGGTTGTCCCCAAGCCCTCCAATTTCGTGTCCCCATCGGTCCATGTCCACCTGTCCTCCCCCGCCAGGGTCACTCTAACTCCCATTTTGGTGTCCCCATCACTTCGTGTCCCACTGTCCCCTGCCCAGGGTCACTCTAACCCCCATTTTGGTGTCCCCATCACTTCGTGTCCCACTGTCCCCTGCCCAGGGTCACTCTAACCCCCATTTTGGTGTCCCCATCACTTCGTGTCCCACTGTCCCCTGCCCAGGGTCACTCTAACTCCCATTTTGGTGTCCCCATCACTTCTTGTCCCACTGTCCCCTGCCCAGGGTCACTCTAACCCCCATTTTGGTGTCCCCATCACTTCGTGTCCCACTGCCCCCCCCAGGGTCATTCTAACCCCCATTTTGGTGTCCCCATCACTTCGTGTCCCACTGTCCCCCCTCCCAGGGTCACTCTAATCCCCATTTTGGTGTCCCCATCACTTCGTGTCCCACTGTCCCCACCAGGGTCACTCTAACCCCCATTTTGGTGTCCCCATCACTTTGTGTCCCACTGTCCCCCCCTCCCAGGGTCACTCTAACCCCCATTTTGGTGTCCCCATCACTTCGTGTCCCACTGTCCCCACCAGGGTCACTCTAACTCCCATTTTGGTGTCCCCATCACTTCGTGTCCCACTGTCCCCCCTCCCAGGGTCACTCTAAGCCCCCTCTCGATGTCCCTGTCCCTTCCAGCATGCTGATGTACCAGAGCAAGGCCAACCGGGAGCCCTTCGACGTCATCGACCTGGATCCCTACGGATCCCCCGCGCCCTTCCTGGACGCCGCCGTGCAGGCCGTGAGCGACGGCGGTGAGCGGCGCCCGGACGCCTGGGCCCCTTGGGGGGCACCCCCCGCCCCCCAACGCCGTCCTTCCTCCTCATCCTCCTCCTCCTCGTTGCCAGGGCTGCTCTGCGTCACCTGCACCGACATGGCCGTGCTGGCCGGGAACAGCCCCGAGACCTGTTACAGCAAATACGGCGCCGTGTCCCTCAAGGGCAAGTTCTGCCACGAGATGGTGAGCGCTCAGCGCGGGGGACACCGCGGGGGACACCCGTGTGTGTCCCCACCGACAGGCCCGGGGCGCTCGTGTCACCGCAGGCGCTTCGGGTGGTCCTGCACAGCCTGGACCTGCGCGCGAATTGCCACCAGCGCCGCGTGGCGCCGCTGCTCGCCGTCAGCGCCGACTTCTACGTGCGCGTCTTCGCGCGCGTCTTCGCCGGGCAGGCCCAGGCCAAGGCCTCGGCCAGGTGAGGCGCCACCGGCCTTGGGGACGCGGTGCCACCCCCTGCGGTGACACTGTTGTCCCCCCCTGTTCCGCAGTAAGCAGGCGCTGGTTTATCACTGCGTGGGCTGCGGGAGCCACCACCTCCAGCGGCTCGGCAAGGCCACCCGCCACGGGGACAGGTGCGGCGGGGTCCTGGCGGGGTGGCCCTGGGGTCCCCAAGCCCTGCTGGCCCTCACCCCCTTGTCACTTGTCCCCCCTTCTCTTTCCTTCTGCAGCTTCAAGTATGGGGCTGCCACGGGGCCACCCGTGGGCCCCACGTGCGAGTTCTGCCAGCAGCGGCACCAGGTGGGTCCGTGTCCCCTGTGTCCCCTCTGTGTGTCCCCCGCCACCGCTGCTGACCCCCCTGCGCGTTGTCACCCGCAGCTGGGGGGTCCCGTGTGGGCAGAGCCCCTGCACGACGTGGCCTTCGTGCGGCGGGTGCTGGCGGCGCTGGAGCGGAGCCCCGGGCGCTTCGGCACCGAGCAGCGCATGCGCGGGGTGCTCAGCGTCGTCACGGAGGTGCCACGCGGGGACACGGCGCGGGGACGCGGCGTCCCGGGGATGGGGACGGCTCCAGGAGCCTGGAATGGGGACAGCTCCGGGAGCCTGGCATAGGGATGGCTCCAGCATCCTGGGGATGGGGACGGGTCCAGGAGCCTGGAATGGGGACGGCTTCAGCATCCCAGGGATGGGGACAGGTCCAGGAGCCTGGAATGGGGACGGGGCGTCCCAGGGATGGGGACGGGTCCAGGAACCTGGAATGGGGCTGGCTCCGGCATCCCAGGGATGGGGACGGGTCCAGGAGCCTGGAACGGGGCTGGCTCCGGCATCCCAGGGATGGGGACGGGTCCAGGCGCCTGGCATGGGGACAGCTCCAGCATCCCAGGGATGGGGATGGGCAGCTCCAGCGTCCTGGGGATGGGGATGGCTCTGGCATCTCGAGGACAGGGATGGCTCTGACATCCCAAGGAGGGGGACAGGGACAGCTGCAGGCGCTGGGGATGGCTGTGGCATCCCAGAGATGGGGACAGCTCCGGGAACCCAGAGATGGGGCCGGCTCCGGCCTCTCGGGGACAGGGACAGCTCCAGCACCCGGAGCTCCGGTGGCACCCGGAGCCGCTGACGCCGGATCCCCTCCCTGCGCCGCAGGAGCTCAGCGACGTCCCCCTCTACTACACCCTGGACGGGCTCAGCAGCACCCTGCACTGCAACACCCCGTCCCTGCTGCAGCTCAGGTACGGCCCGTGTCCCCCGCGTGTCCCCTCCGTGTCCCCACCGTGTCCCCACGCGCTCCGTGTCCCCAGGTCGGCGCTGCTGCACGCCGGCTACCGCGTCTCGCTGTCCCACGCGTGCAAGAACGCCGTGAAGACGGACGCGCCGCCCGCCGCGCTCTGGGACATCATGCGCTGCTGGGTGAGGACACGGCCTCTCCTCGGGGACTTGGGGACAGCGGTGGCCCCCGCGGTGTCCCTTGCTGTCACCGCTGTCCCCCGCTGCAGGCCAAGCTGCACCCGGTGAAGCGCGAGCGGCTGGCGGAGGGCAGCCCGGCCGCGCGCATCCTGGCCGTGGAGCCCACGTAAGGTCCCCGCTCGGTCCCCGCTGTCCCCCGGTGCGGCCGGGGGGAGGTCCCCAATGTCCCCTGTTGTCCCCCGCAGCCTCCAGGCCTCCTTCGCGCTGCGGGACGACGCCAACCCCAGCTCCCGAAAGAGGGGCCTCAAACGCTTCCCCGAGAACCCCGAGGCCTTTTGGGGGCCCAAGGCCAGGGCCAAGGCCGGGTAAGGGCGGGAGATTCTCCAGGGTCTAATATCGGGGTTGAGCTCCCGGCACCCGCTCAGGAAAAGAGGGAGAGCCCGGAGCTTCCCCCTGCTTTTCCCAAGGGGGGATGAGGAGACCCCTCTCGGGGGGGCTTTTCCTGCCCCCCTGCAGCCCCCCCCCTCATTCCCGCCCCCCCCAGGGGGGGCATCTCCCCGTCCCTGCAGGAAAAGCGGCAGCGGCTCCAGAACAAGCGGACGGAGCGGCCGGACGACGGCGGCTCCTTGAAAAACTTCCCGTGCAAACGCTTCAAGGAGGTGGGTCCGGCCGCTCCGAGGGGTCCCGGGCCGCTCCGGGGGGCTCCGGGCGCCCCCGGCTCAGCCCCGGCCCTCCCAATCCCTAGGGAAGCTGCTCCCTGGGCCCCCAGTGCCGCTACTCGCACGAGGATGCTCCGGTTCCCGGCCCCGACGGCGCCTCCGGCTCCCATTAAATCCCTGCGCGGAGCCGAGTCTCGTGTTTATTGAGGGGACGGGGACAAGCCGCGGCGCCCGTCACCGTCCCACGGGGCCACCCGCGGCCTCCGCGTACTCCACGGTGGCCACGAAGGTCCGGATCTCCATGGGCCGCAACGTGACGCGGCGCGGATCCAGCTTCGGCGGCGCCCGCGGCCGGGCCGGACCTGGCACGAGGGCGGGAATGGGGACACGGGGACACGGGGGGACCCCGGGGATGTCCCCTCGCTGTCCCCCGGGTACCTGTGTCCGAGCGCCACGCGAGGCGGCTCCCGGCCGCGCGGGGCTGGTCGCCCGCCAGGTTGGTCTCCTGCAGCGACGTGATGGTGAAGGCCGAGAAGAGGCTCTGGGAAAGGGACAAAGGGACAAAGTGACAAAGTGACAGCGGTGGCCGGAGCGCCGGGAGGGGGGAGCCACCCCTTTGGGGGCTCCTCTGCGCCCCAGGAGGGGAGGGAGATGGGGGACAATTGGGGGGAGCGGGTGGGGATGGGGGGACACGGATGGGGGACACAGGTGGCGATGAGGGGACATGGATGGGGGCACACCAATGGAGGGGACACAAAGGACAATGAGGGGACGCGTGGGAGACATTGCAATGGGGGACACAAATGGCAATAGGGGGACACAGAGAGGGGAAGGGGGGGACACTGGGATGGGGTGGACGGACATGGGGACAAATAGGAGACAAATGACGAAGGGTGATGGGGGACACACAGATGTGGGGGGACAAATGGGGACACAAACGATGATGGGGGGGACAAATGGGAAACACACACAGTGATGGGGGGACAGGGGACAGCCGGGGATCACAAACGGCGATGGGGGGGACACCCAGGTGACACCAAGGTCCCCGGTGCTCACCAGGAGGTCGAGGGTGACGGGCTGGGAGCCGTTGAGGCTCTCGCCCTTCTCCAGGAGGTGCTCGAGCCGCAGCACGACCGTGTCCTCGTCCCCGTCCTTGTCCCCCGGCGCCAGCGTCAGCAGGTGGACGTTGGGCGGCAGCTCCCGCCGCAGCGCCGAGAACTGCGCGAGGGGCCTCAGCGGGTGGCCCTGGCCACCGTCCCCGTGTCCCCGCACCTGTCCCCATGTCACCTGTGTCCCCAGGCCCGTCCCCGTGTCACCTGCTGTCAGCTGGATTGCCCTGGCCACTATCCCCTTGGCCCCATGCCCGTCCCTATGTCACCTGCCACTGGCCAGGCCACCGTCCCTGTGTCCCTGCACCTGTCCCTGTGTCACCCGTGTCCCCACGCCCGTCCCCATGTCATCTGCTGCTGGCCGGGCCACTGTCCCCACATCCCCATGCCCGTCCCTGTGTCACCTGCCACTGGCCAGGCCACCATCCCCATGCCCCCACGTCCCCATGCCTGTCCCCGTGTCACCTGCTGTCAGCCGGGCCACCCCAACCACTGTCCCCATGTCCCCGCACCTGTCCCCGTGTCACCTGCATCCCTGCACCCATCCCTATGTCACCTGCTGCCGGCCGGGCCACTGTCCCCATGTCTGTCCTTGTGTCACCTGCTGCTGGCCAGGCCACTGTCCCCATGTCCCCATGCCCGTCCCTGTGTCACCTGCCACTGGCCAGGCCACCATCCCTGTGCCCCCGCGTCCCCATGCCCGTCCCCGTGTCACCTGCTGTCAAGCCAGGCTGCCCCAGCCACCGTCCCCTCAGCCCCATGCCGGTCCCTGTGTCACCTGCCACCGGCCAGACCACCGTCCCCGCGTCCCTATGCCTGGCCACCCCAACCGCTGTCCTCATGTCCCCATGCCCATCTCTGTGTCACCTGCTGCCAACCAGGCCACCGTCCCGGTGTCCCCACACCCGTCCCCGTGCCACCTGCTGCCATCCAGGCCACCGTCCCTGTGTCCCCACACCTGTCCCTGTGTCACTTGCTGCCAAGCAGGCCACCGTCCCCGTGTCACCTGCCGCCGGCCAGGCTGCCCTGGCCACTGTCCCCATGTCCCCACACACATCCCCGTGTCACCTGCTGCCAACCAGGCCACCGTCCCTGTGTCCCCATACCCATCCCCGTGTCAACTGCCACCAGCCGGGCCACCGTCCCCGTGTCCCTATGCCTGGCCACCCCAACCGCTGTCCTCATGTCCCCATGTCCGTCCCTGTGTCACCTGCTGCCAACCAGGCCACCGTCCCCATGTCCCCACACCTGTGCCTGTGTCACCTGCTGCCATCCAGGCCACCGTCCCCGTGTCCCCACACCCGTCCCCGTGTCACCTGCCGCCGGCCAGGCTGCTCCGGCCGGTAGGAGGGTCCCCCGCCGGGCGCCAGCACCACGTGGGGCTCCAGGAGCTGCTCTTGGGCCAGCGGCCGGTGCAGGTCGGCGGCCGCGGCCACCGTGTCGAGCAGGACGAGGTGACGTCCCCGCACCACGAGGCCCTTGTTGTCCCGGCCCAGCTCGAGCAGCGGCTCCCCGACGCCGCGCGCGTCGTCGCGCAGGAGCCGCCGGTGCACCTGGGGCGCACGGGGACGCCGTGACACCCCGCTCCTCGTTTGGGGACAGTCCCCCTGTCCCCCCTCTGCTCACCATGAGCTCCAGGGAGCCGTCGCTGAGGCTGCTGCCGCCCTGCGAGCGGTCCGTGAGCACCGTCAGCTGCAGCTTCTCATCCTACGGCGAAACCCACACGTGTCACGAGCTGCGCCCCGGCCTCAGCCCGCGCTCGGCGCCGCGGCGCTACCTTGATGTAGATGCGGCTGTTGACGGGATAATAATTCCCGGCCACGGGCTCCGTCTGGCTCAGGTTCCACGTGGGCCGGTAGTCGCGCCTGGCGGTGACAAGGACAGGTGGTTACGGGGAGGGGACAGGCTTGGGGACACGGCGCGGTGGCGGCGCCGGGACCTGCGCTCCAGCATCTGGCGCCCGTTGGAGTCGGTGTAGAAGCGGGCGGCCGTGCGCAGCGGCGTCACGAAGCGGCTCACCACCTCCTTGCCCCAGCCGTCCCTGCGAGGTGACAACAGGGGACGTCAGCGGGGACAGAGGGGCCGGCGGTGGCCGTCCCCCCCCCCCTCGCACTCACGCCACGGGCACGGGCCCCACGGTCCACTCGAGCTCCACGAAGGGCTTCCCCGCGTGGACGCGGAGCACCTGGGAGCACCACGACGAGAAGTTCTGGTAGAGCTCCTGCACCAGCGCGTTCTGCGGCGAGGGGACACGGCGCCATCAGTGCCACCGGCGCGGGGACAGCCCCGGGGACGTGTCCCCTGCCCGGCCGCACGACCCACCTTCACCACGTACGTGGGGACCCGCTCGGAGCCGGACACCGGGAAGGGCTCCGAGCTGTTGGGACGGAAGATGTAGGCGCCCGACGCCTGGGGGCTCTCGGCGTTCCCGGTGCTGGCGTTGTACCTGCGGCGAGGGCGGCGCCGTGGGCCCCGGCGTCCGGGGGGCCCCGGCGTCCGGGCGGCCCCGCTCGCGCACGCACCACAGGAAGCTCTGCGAGACGGGCAGCGCGATGCCCTTGTCCAGGTTCTGGATCTCCTGGAGGAGCCCGGTGACGGGGTCGAAGAGCACCCGGACGTGCTGGGGACACGGAGGGGACATGGTGACACATCGCCCTGCCCGGTCACCCCCCGAGCTGCGGAGCAAGGGGTTTTCCCGGAGCGGGAGCATCCGGAGGGATCGGTACCTCGTTGCGGATCTCCTGGAGCTGCGGGGAGAGCCGGGGCCGGCTTGGGGACACCGGGATGTCCCCAGGGTCCTGCTGCGTCACCGTGAAGGTGCCGAAACCCACGGCGGGCACCCAGGCTTGGAAGAGCAGCTCCCGCGTGGCGTTGCCGCCGTCCCCTCGCAGCTGGCGGGTGAACGGGGACACGGGGACGACCTGGGGACAAAGAGGTGGCACCGGGGGGTGGCCGGGGAGCGTCCCCGAGGTGGGGACAGGGGCCGGGCTCACCTCGCTGGCCACGGGGTGGCCCTGGGGGTCCGTGACCGCGTAGGCCGCCCCGTTGACCGGCAGCCGCACGGGCCAGGACACGCGGTGGCCCAGGGGGTTGTAGAGGAGCACGAGGAACTGCGGGGACACGGGGACGCGCTCGTGTCACCCAGGCGTCCCCAGCGCCCCCGCGGGCCCTGGGACGAGTTCGTGTCGCTTGGGTGTCCCCAGCATTCCCGCTGTCCCCAGGACGAGTTTGTGTCACCCGGGACGTCCCCAACACTTCCCCGTTGTCCCCAGGATGTCCCTGCGCCCCCCACGGTCCCCAACTCGTGTCACCTGCAGTGTCCCCAACACCCCCCGCTGTCCCTGGGATGAGCCTGCGTCACCCAGAATGTCCCTAACACCCCTGCTCTCCCCATGATGAGCCTGTGTCACCCGGGATGTCCCCAACACCCCCGTGGTCCCCAGGATGTCCCCAGCATCCCTGCTGTCCCCAGGACAAGCTCGTGCCACCCACGGTGTCCCCAACCCCCCCCCGCTGTCCCCAGGATGAGCTCGTGTCACCCGCGGTGTCCCCAGGCCGCCCCTTACGCGCGTGGCCGTCTCCGTGAGGGGACACACGCTGACGTTGAGGCCGTGACACAGGACAAAGTCCTCCTTGGTGCCAGCGAGCGCGGACAGCGCGTTGGCCAGCAGCACCTGGGGGTGACAGCGGGGACGTCACCCCCCCTGGTCCCCAGGGTGTCCCCATTGTCACCCCCCCCGGTCCCCAGGGTGTCCCCGTTGTCCCCCCCCCGGTCCCCAGGGTGTCCCCGTTGTCACCTCGCCCGCGGCCCATCCCACCGCCAGCTGCTTGGCGTAGTCGTTGGCCACGTGTTGGCGCTCGGTGCCGCTCACGGCGTCGTGGTGCTGCAGCACGGCCACCGCCTCGCCTGGCACCGGGGGACAATGTGGGGACAGCGCGATGGGGACAGCGCGATGGGGACAGCGCGGCCACCGCCTCGCCTGGCACGGGGGACAATGTGGGGACAGCGCGATGGGGACAGCGCGATGGGGACAGTGCGGCCACCGCCTCGCCTGGCGCGGGGGACAATGTGGGGACAGGGCGATGGGGACAGCACGGCCACCGCCTCGCCTGGCACCGGGGGACAATGTGGGGACAGGGTGATGGCAGGGGACAGGGCGATGGGGACAGCGCGGCCACCGCCTCGCCTGGCACGGGGGACAATGTGGGGACAGGGCGATGGCAGGGGACAGTGTGGGGACAGGGCGATGGGGACAGCACGGCCACCGCCTCGCCTGGCACCAGGGGACAATGTGGGGACAGCGCGATGGGGACAGCGCGATGGGGACAGCGCGGCCACCGCCTCGCCTGGCACCGGGGGACAATGTGGGGACAGGGTGATGGCAGGGGACAGCGCGATGGGGACAGCGCGGCCACCGCCTCGCCTGGCGCGGGGGACAATGTGGGGACAGGGCGATGGCAGGGGACAGCACGATGGGGACAGCGCGGCCACCGCCTCGCCTGGCGCGGGGGACAGAGTGGGGACAGGGTGATGGGGACAGGGCAATGGGGACAGCGCAGCCACCGCCTCACCTGGCGCTGGGGACAGTGTGGGGACAGGGTGATGGCGGGGGACAGTGCGATGGAAGGGGACAGTGTTGGGACAGGGCAATGGGGAGAGCGCCGGGACAGTGCAATGGCAGGGGACAGCGCGGGGACAGCGCGATGGCGGGGGACACCACGGCCACCGCCTCGCCTGGCGCCAGGGGACAGCGTGGGGGCAGCGCAATGGGGACAGTGTGGGGACAGCGTGAGGGCAGGGGACAGCGCGGGGACAGCGCGATGGGGACAGCACGACCACCACCTCGCCTGGCGCCAGGGGACAATGTGGGGACAGGGCAATCGGGACAGCATGGGGACAGCGTGATGGCAGGGGACAGCGCGGCCACCACCTCGCCTGGCGCCAGGGGACAGCGTGATGGCGGGGGACACCACGATGGGGACAACGCTTTGGGCTGGGGACACTGTGGGGACAGTGCTGGGAATGCTGGCTTGGGCCGGGGGACACTGTGGCCACCAAGGGGACAGTGCTAGGGACAATGCGCAGGCAAGGGGACACTGCAGGGACAGCACGATGGGGACAATGGCTCGGGCTGGGGACACCGCGGGGCCAGCGCTGGGGACGCCGCCGCGGCCACCTACGGAGCGCGGAGCCGTCGCCGTGTCCGTAGGGTCCGTCCCGCGCCGCCCGTCCCGCCAGGGCCTCCAGCTGGTTGCAGACCTGGGAGCAGCAGGAGCGTCACGGGGACGCGAGGGGACATGAGGGGACAGGAAGGGACACGAGGGGACACGAGGGGGATGCGAGGGGACACCAGGGGACATGAGGGGATGCCAGGAGACAGGAGGGGACACGAGGGGGACGTGAGGGGACACGACGGGACATGGGGGGACAGGAAGGGACACGAGGGGATGTGAGATGACACGAGAGGGAAGCCAGGGGACACGAGGGGACACGAGGGGGGCGTGAGAGGACACGAGGGGGCGTAAGGGGACATGAGGGGACGCCAGGGGACACCAGGGGGACACGAGGGGACACGAGGGATGCGAGGGGGACGCCAGGGGATGCAAAGGGGACGTGAGGGGGACACCAGGGGGACGCCAGGGGACATGAGAGGACATGAGGGGACGCCAGGGGGACACCAGGGAACACTAGGGCACATGTGGGGACACGAGAGGGACACAAGGGGGACGTGAGGGGACACAAGGGGATGCCGGGGGACACCAGGGGGACACAAGGGGACACTAGGGGACACGAGGGGGCGTGAGGGGGGAAGCCAGAGGACGTGAAGGGGACACTAGGGGGACGTGAGGGGATGCCAGGGGGACACAGGGGGACACGAGGGGGACGCGAAGGGGACCCAAGGGGGACACCAGAGTGACACTAGGGGATGCGGGGGGACACAAAAGGGACACCAGGGGACACTAGCAGACATGAGGGGACACAAGAGGATGTAAGGGGACGCGAGGGGACAGGGCCACCTGCATGAAGCCGTAGCCCAGGCGCTCGTAGCGCTTCAGGGCCGGGCGGCTGCTGAAATAGCCCGTCCAGAACTGGTGGGGCCCGTCCGAGTAGGGGAAGAAGTCGTCGCTCTTGAGGGACCTGCGGGGGGACACGCGTGTCCCCTGCTGTCCCCCGCGTGTCCCCTGGGCCCCGCCGGTGTCCCCGCGCTCACCAGGACAGGTTGGCGCGGTGCAGCTCGCGCAGGTAGCACGACGGCGTCGAGTAGAGCGCGTGCACGCGGCTGCCGTTGGCTTGCTGCAAAGGGACGCGGCGGGGACGCCGCGGGGACGGGAAGTGACCTTGGGGACGGGAGGTGGCAGCGGGGACACTGTGGGGTGGCCCTGGGGATGGGAGGTGGCCTCGGGGATGGGAGGTGGCACCAGGGACACCGTGGGGTGGCCCTGGGCACGAGAGGTGGCTCCAGCGATGCCATGGGGTGGCCTCGGGGATGGGAGGTGGCCCCGGGGACGGGAGGTGGCCCTAGGAACACCATGGGGCGGCTCCAAGGATAGGAGGTGGCCCTGGGGATGCCGTGGGGTGGCCCCGGGGACAGGAGGTGGCTCTGGTGATGCGAGCTGGCCCTGGGGACATCATGTGGTGGCCCTGGTGATGGGAGGTGGCCCCGGGGGCAGGAGATGGCCCTGGGACACAGTTGGGTTGCCCCAGGGATAGGAGGTGGCCCTGGGAACAGGAAGGGACATCATGGTGATGGCCCTGGGGACAGGAGATGGCCCCGGAGACATGGTGGGGTGGCCCTGGGGACAGGAGATGGCTCCAGGGATGCCGTTGGGTGGCCCCGGGGATGGGAGGTGGCTCTGGGGACACGGTGGGGTGGCCCTGGTGACGGGAGGTGGCCCAGGGACACCGTGGGGTGGCCCTGGAGATGCCATGGGGTAGCCCTGGTGACGCCATGAGGTGGCTCTGGGGACGGGAGGTGGCCCTGGGGACACGGTGGGGTGGCCCTGGGGATGGGAGGTGGCTCTGGTGACGCCGTGGGGTGGCCCTGGGGACGGGAGGTGGCTCCAGGGATGCCGTGGGGTGGCCCTGAGACGCCATGGGGTGGCTCTGGGGACAAGAGGTGGCCCTGGGGATGCTGTGGGGTGCCCCTAGTGATGGGAGGTGCCCCTGGGGATACCATGGGGTGGCCCTGGGGATGGGAAGTGGCTCTGGTGACGCCGTGGGGTGGCCCTGGGGACAGGAGGTGGCCTTTGGGACACGGTGGGGTGGCCCTAGGGATGCCATGGGGTGGTCCTGGGGACGGGAGGTGGTACCGGGGACGGGAGGTGGCCTTGGGTACACAGTGGGGTGGCCCTGGGGACGCCGTGGGGTGGCCCTGGTGACAGGAGGCGGCCTTGGGGACGCCGTGGGGTGGCCCTGGGGACAGGGGGCGGCTCACCCGCGCGTTGACGTGCCGGATGAGCTTGTCCATGTTCTTGAACCACAGGTTGGCGTTCTCGTAGTGGAAGTCCGAGCCCATGGTCATGATGATGTGCTCGGTCCGGTAGCGCTTGGCCTGCGCCGGGGGACACGTCAGCGTCCCCAAGCGTCCCGGGAAGGGCCCAGGCGTCCGGGCCACCCACCTGGTCCTGCGCGGCCGCCAGGAAGGCGGTGACGATGCGCTGGACGTTGTTCTCGTCACCATCCCCGTCCACCACCGGCGGGTCGAAGCAGAGCTGGTCCCAGCAGAAGCCGGACGGAGGGTTGTAGAGGTTGGGGAGGATGACTGGGGACACGGGGACAGCGATGAGCGCGGGGACACGGGGACAGGGACGAGCGCGGGGATGGGGAACAGCCTGGGGACGTGGGGAAGGGCCTGGGGACAAGGAAAAGAGCCTGGGGACAAGGAAAAGAGCCTGGGGACACGGCTGGGGACAGGAATGAGAAACAGGTTAGGGATAAGAGAACTAACTTGGCGACATGGTTGGGGACAGGAACGAGGAAAGGTCTAGGGACAAGGGAATTAACCTGGGGACATGGCTGAGAACAGGGATGAGAGGCAGCCTAGCGACAAGGGAACTAACTTGGGGACACGGTTGGGGACAGGAATGAGAAACAGCTTAGGGACAGGGGAACTAACCGGAGAACGCGACTGGGGACAGGAACGAGGAAAGATCTAGGGACAAGGGAATTAACTTGGGGACATGGCTGAGAACAGAGATGAGAACAGCCTAGGAACAAGAGAACTAATTTGGGGACACAGCTGGGGACAAGGATGAGGAACAGTCTAAGGACGAGGGAACTAACCTGGGCATACGCTTGGGAAAAGCGACGAGGAACAGTTTGGGGACAAGGTAGAAAATGACAAAGAACAGTCTGGGGACAAGGGAAGTGGCCCGGGGACAGGGTTGGGGACAGCAAAACCATCCTGGGGACAAGAGACCAGGCTCAGGAAGAGCCAGAGAACGAAGCCACCCTGGGGGACAGGACAAAAGGGGACATCCCGGCAGGGTGGCAGCGGACACGGGGGCACGGCAGGGGACACAGGAGGGGACACGGGGACGCACCGGTGAAGATGTCGGCGTCGGGGGCCTCCAGGCTGTCGCTGCCCCTCCAGAGCAGCTCGAGGCGCCGCGCGTCCTCGCGAGCCACCTTGTCCTCGTGGTCCACGCGCCCCACGAAGAGCCCGTCGTAGCCCATCTGCGGGGACAGCGCTCGGCCAGGGGACAGCAGCGAGTGTCCCCAAGCGCCGAGAACTGTCCCCAACCTGCGGGGAGCAGCCCCGGTGCCATGGGAGCTGTCCCCAAGGCCACGGGGAGTGTCCCCAACACCGTGGGGGCTGTCCCCAAGGCCACGGGGAGTGTCCCCAACCTGCAGGGAGTGTCCCCAACACCCTGGGGAGTGTCCCCAAGGCCACGGAGAGTGTCCCCAACACTGTGGGGGCTGTCCCCAAGGCCACAGGGAGTGTCCCCAACACCCTGGGGAGTGTCCCCAAGGCCACGGGGAGTGTCCCCAAATTGCGGAGAGTGTCCCCAACACCCTGGGGAGTGTCCCCAAGGCCACGGAGAGTGTCCCCAACACTGTGGGGGCTGTCCCCAAGGCCACGGGGAGTGTCCCCAACACCCCAGGGAGTGTCCCCAAGGCCACGGGGAGTGTCCCCACCGCCACAGGGAGCACTCCCGATGCCAAGAGAATCGTCCCCAACCCGCAGGGACCGTCCCCAGCACCCTGGGACCGTCCCCAAGTCCCGGAGACTGTCCCCAAGCCCCGGAGACTGTCCCTGTCCCCAAGGTGTCCCCACCTGCGCGAAGATGGCGGCGTGCTCGCACGCGTGGCCGAAGGGGTCCAGCTGCCAGGCCACGCGGGGACCATCCCCAACCCCCGGGGACCGTCCCCAACCCCTGGGGAATGTCCCCAATCCCCGGGGACCGTCCCCAATCCCAGAAGAATGTCCCCAATCCCCGGGGACCGTCCCCAACCCCCGGGGAATGTCCCCAATCCCCGGGGACCGTCCCCAACCCCCGGGGACCGTCCCTGTCCCCAAGGTGTCCCCAAGGTGTCCCCACCTGCGCGAAGATGGCAGCGTGCTCGCGTGCGTGGCCAAAGGGGTCCAGCTGCCAGGCCACGCGGGGACCATCCCCAACCCCCAGCGAATGTCCCCAACCCCAGGGGAATGTCCCTGTCCCCAACGTGTCCCCACCAGCGCGAAGATGGCGGCGTGCTTGCGTGCGTGGCCAAAGGGGTCCAGCTGCCAGGCCACGCAGGGACCATCCCCAACCCCCGGGGTCCGTCCCCAACCCCTGGGGAATGTCCCCAACCCCCGGGGACCGTCCCCAACCCTCGGGGACCGTCCCTGTCCCCAAGGTGTCCCCAAGGTGTCCCCACCTGCGCGAAGATGGCGGCGTGCTCGCGCGCGTGGCCGAAGGGGTCCAGCTGCCAGGCCACGCGCGGCGTCGCGCAGGGCCCCAGCGCCCGGCGCAGGAAGCGCCGTCCCAGCGCCAGCTGCTCCAGCACCGCCCCGTAGTGCGACGTCCCCTCGTCACTCATGCACCAGCCGCCCAGCACGGGCTCCAGTCGCCCTGCGGGGACACGGGGACATCGCGGGGGCAGCCACCCCTGCCGGGGACAGCCCAGGGCCACCCCAGAGCCACCAGGGATGGCCCGGACCTTCCGAGGACACAGGAACATACCAAAGCCACCCTAGTGTTTCCAGGGACATCCCAGAGCCACCAGGGACAGCCCAGGGTCACCCTAGACTTTCCAAGGACACAGGGACATCCCAGAGCCACCCTAGAGCCACCAGGGACAGCCCAGGGTCACCCCAGAGCCACCAGGGACATCCCAGGGCCACCCCAGTGTTTCCAGGGCCACCCCAGAGCCACCAGGGTCACCCCAGACCTTCCAAGGACACAGGGACATCTCAGGGCCACCCCAGTGTTTCCAGGGCCACCCCAGAGCCACCAGGGTCACCCCAGGCCTTCCAAGGACACAGGGACATCTCAGGGCCACCCCAGACTCTCCAGGGACATCCCAGAGCCACCAGGGCCACCCCAGGCCTTCCAAGGACACAGGGACATCCCAGTACCACCCGGGACAGCCCAGGGCCACCACAGACCTTCCAAGGACACAGGCACATCCCAGAGCCACCCCAGACTCTCCCGGGACATCCCAGAGCCACCAGGGCCATCCCAGGCCTTCCAAGGACACAGGGACATCCCAGAGCCACCCCAGACTCTCCAGGGACATCCTACAGCCACCAGGACCATCCCCGAGTTTTCAGGGACACAGGGACATCCCAGAGGCCCCAGGGCCACCCCAGACCTTCCAAGGACACAGGGACATCTGAGAGTCCCCAAAGCCACCTCAGAGCCACTGGGGACACCCCAGTCTCCTCGACATGTCCCCAAGGTGTCCCTCGTGCCACACAGGTGCCCCATATCTCTGTGTGTTCCCAATAACCATTTCCTCTTTAAAACACCCCATATCTCTCCACTGTGTCCCTGTGTGTCCCCAGTGCCCATATGCCCCTGCCATGTCCCTATGTGTCCCCAGTGTCCCCACTATCTGCATGCAGCACCCCTGTGCCTTATCTCTATGTGTCCCCACGCAGCATCCCTATGTCCCCAAAGTCCCCATACCCTCCTGGACGAGCTGGCGCACGAGCCCGCGCGTGGCCTCGTCCTGCTGCCGCCACCAGCGCGCCAGGAAGGCCACCTCGGCGTAGACGAAGCGCTTGGCCGGGTCGGCCGCCAGCTGGGCCACCACCGAGTCCAGGATGTACTGGACACCCGCGTGCTGCTGCTCGTTGTGCACTGGGGACATGGGGACAGGGTGTCACACAGGGACACGGCGTCACACGGGGCCACCACCGAGTCCAGGATGTACTGGACACCCGCGTGCTGCTGCTCATTGTGCACTGGGGACATGGGGACATGGTGACACCGCGCCACATGGGGACACGGCGTCACGCGGGGCCACCACCGAGTCCAGGATGTACTGGACACCCATGTGCTGCTGCTCGTTGTGCACTGGGGACATGGGGACACGGCGTCACGCGGGGCCACCACCGAGTCCAGGATGTACTGGACACCCGCGTGCTGCTGCTCGTTGTGCACTGGGGACATGGGGACACGGCGTCACGCGGGGCCACCACCGAGTCCAGGATGTACTGGACACCCGCGTGCTGCTGCTCGTTGTGCACTGGGGACAAGGGGACATGGGGACAGGCGGGGCCACCACCGCGTCCAGGATGTACTGGACACCCACGTGCTGCTGCTCGTTGTGCACTGGGGACATGGGGACATGGTGACACCGCGTCACATGGGGACACAAGGGCCACCTAGCGGGGCAGGACAGTCACAACAACATCTAAAGGGACACAAGACATTGGGGCAGGGCGGCACAAGGGTCTCACTGCCACTCAGGGAGACAAGAGCGTCATCGTAGGAGGGACACGGGGACAAAGTCCCCCTCCCTGGCCCTGCCACCCCCTTGGTGGCCTCTAGGCCACGTCACCACCGGCCTCCATCCTCCCCGGCGGCCTTGGTGACACCAGCTCCCCCGAGGCCCCCGCGGGGGCGGTGACGGTGACACGGCCAGGGTACCTCCGTAGTAGTACTGCTCCACGGTCTTGAGCCAGCCCACGTCGTCGTGCGAGTGCGGCACGAGGTGCACGTTGAGCAGCCCGGGCCGCGTCGCGGGGCACGACTGGGGACACGGCCGGCGTCACCGGGCGGCCCCCCCGGAGAGAAGGAGGAACCGCGCAGGGGAGAAGGAGGAAGGACGGCGGTTTCCAGACCGGGTGTCACGGGTGACACGGCGACAAGAGCCGCTCAAGAACAACCCCCCAATGGCAAGAGGAAGGCGGGGACAGGACGCCTGGGCCCTCTGGGACCGGATTTGGGCTACTTCCTCCCCTCCGGATCCGCGGTGCCACCCCAGTGTCACCCCCGCAGTGTCCCCCGCTCCGCTTCCCTCCCAGTTTCCCGGTTTTTCCCACCCCATCCCTCCCGCCTCTCCCCTGCCCCGGCTCTCCCTGTCCCCCTCGTCCCTCCCCATCCCCGTCCCCCCGTTTCCCCCAAGCCCCCCCGCTCTCTCCCGCTTTTCCGCTTCCCCATTTCTCCCAGTCTCACTCCCACCCTTCCCGATCCCTCTCCCAATCCCTCCCACTTCCCCCTCCAGCTCTTCCCACCCCCCATTCCCTCCCAGTCGCCCACTCTCTCCCTCTCGATCCCGGTTTCCCCCTTGTCCCCGGTGCCCCCATCCCAGCCGCTCCAGCCCCGGTCCCGGTCCCACCTGGTACCCGCAACCCGCGGCCGCCGCCGCCCCGAGCAGCAGCAACGCCGCGGGCGCCGCCATGACCCTCGCGACCACCGTCATGTGACGCCGCGCTCACGTGACGCGCCGCTTTTCAGCCCCCCCGCCCGCCGCCGGGAGCCAATCCGCTGCCACCTCCGCGCTAAACCCCGCCCCCTCGCGTTCTCATTGGCTGCTGCACGCAGAGGGCGGGAAGGCCGCGTGGAATGGGCGGGGCTGGCGCACGAGGCGGGGGCGGTGCCATAAGAGCTCGCGCCAATGAGGAAGCGGCATTCCCGTGATTGACAGCGCCAGCCACGCCCGCGTTGCCACGGGAGACGAGCGTTGGAAACGCCCCGCCCCCCACGCGGCGGGAAAACGTTGGTAGCCAATGGCGGGCGACGGCTCTGAGGACCCCGCCCCTCTGCGGCATGCGATTGGCGGAGAGCGCAGGAGGGCTCGGTGCTCTCCACCAATGGGGCGTCGAGTAGCAGCGCGGCGGGAAGCGCGCGCCTTTACCTCAGGGAGGCGCTGGCGCCTAAGGGGAAGCCACAAAATGGCGGCCCGGCGCCATCTTCTTGCAGCTGCGGCCATGTCCTCCCCGGTCCTGGTTCCCTCTCCACCTCGGCCGGACGCAGCCCTCGTCCCCCTCTGTCACCTCCAGCTGCCACCCGGATGCCGGGAGCAGCCCATGGCCTCCTTGCTCGCTGCTGTGGCAGCGCCAGGTCCTTGCGGCCTCCCCGGGGCCCCGACCACGTGTGCCGGGTGATCCTTAAGCCAAAGGGGATCCTTCAATGTCCTGGGAACACCGGGATTCACTTCCTGGTTTCCATCCGCTTGGATAAAGAGGATGCTCGAGGTAAGAGAGAGTGGTTGCTGCCATCTGCGTCATTATCAGCCATTAATTGGGTCAAAAACATATGTATTGGGAGCAGGAATAACGCGTTTTCCAAACTGTGAGGATCCCACCCGGCTCCTGCTCCTTTATTTTTCCCAGGCGGGCCACGCGGCGTCACCACGGAGGGGACATGGGCTGCGGGTTCTGCAGGTAGGACATGACCACGGCCGAGATGGAGAGCCTGGAACGGGCAGGAAAGCGCTGGAAAAACCCGTACGAACGGCGGGGCCCGTCGCGGCCGCCGTCCCGCGCTCACATGAAGCTGCTCATCATCTGCTTGGTGTCCTCGGAGCTGCGCGAGTTGGCGAAGCTGATGAAGGAGCAGTAGACGGCGATCCAGGCGCACCACTTGAGCTGCGCCGGGGGCGCGGGGCGCCGTCACCCCCGCACGGGCACCCCGACGCCCCCGGTACACCCAAGAGCCTTTGTACACCCCGACGTGCCCGGTACACTCCAACACCCGCCTATGCACTCAACAGCCCTCTGTACACCCCAACATGCCCGGTACACCCCAACGCCCACCATATACTCAACAGCCCTCCGTACACCCCAAAGCCCCCTGTACGCTCAACAGTCCTCTGTATACCCCAACACCCCCTTGTACACCCCAATGCCCCCCTATACACTCAACAGTTCTCCATACAACCCAACACCCCCTTGTTCACCTCAACACTCCTTGTACACCCCAATGCCCCTCTATGCACTCAACAACCCTCCATACACCCCAATACCCCTTGTACAACCCAAAAGCCCTCCGTACACTCCTACATCCCTTGTAAACCAAACACTCCCCTGTACACCCCAATGCACCTTGTACACCCAACGCTCTCCTGTACACCCCAATGCACCTTGTACATCCAATGCTCTCCTGTACACCCCAACACCTCCTGTACTCCCAACGTACCCCGTACACCCAACGCCCCCCATACACCCCAACACCTCCTGTACACCCAACACACCTCCGTACACCCCAACACCTCCTGTACACCCAACATCCCCCCATACAACCAACACCCCCCCGGGCTCCTCGTGGACCCCGAGGGAAGCTCCCGTTCCCCCATAACCTGCACCCACCGGGTCCCCGTGTCCCCCCGCTCCGTCCCCATGTCCCCCCCATCCCCGCCTCCCCCCTTGTCCCCATGTCCCCCCTGTCCCCATGTCCCCACCTTGAGCATGAGGCCGCACATGCTGAACACCATCCCCAGCAGGTTCATGTAGTCGGGCGTGGGGTCCTCCAGCGCGGGGCTGCTCTCCGCGGACGGCGCCTTGTACCTGGCGGGGGCACCGGCCCGTGGCGGCCCCTGCTGCCCCCGGCGTCCCCAGCCCCTTCCCCGCTGTCCCCCGGTGTCCCCAGAGTCTTCCGGTACCCCCAGCCCCATGTCCCTCGGCGCCCCCCGTACCCCCAGCCCCATGTCCCTCGGCGCCCCCCGTACCCCCCAGCCCCATGTCCCTCGGCGCCCCCCGTACCCCCCAGCCCCATGTCCCTCGGCGCCCCCCGTACCGGGCCACCCGCGCGGGCCGCCGCGGGTCCGCCATGTTGCGCCGCTTCCGCCGGAAGAGGCGGTGCGGGGGCGGTGGCCCCGCTCCCGGCGCGGGTCCCGCTGCCGGTTCCGGTCCCGCTCCCGGTGCCGGTTCCGGTCATGGCGTTTCCCCAGCCGCGGCCCGGCCCCGCCGAGCTGCCCCGGCACCTGGTGCGGAGCATCGAGTGCGGCCAGGGCGCCGTGCGGGCCGCGCGCTTCAACGGTGAGCGGCACCGGGAACCGGCACCGGGAGGAGGGAAACCGGCACCGGGAGGGGGAAAACCGGCACCGGGAACCGGCACCCGGGAGGGGAGAACTGGGGGATCGGTCCCAAGAGTGGAAATGGGAACCAGGAGGGGGAACCGGGAGGGGAGACCCACCGGACCAGGAGAGGGGAACCGGGACCGTGAACCAGGACCGGGGACTGGCACCGGGAGGGGACAACCAAGGAACCAGGAGCGGAAAACCAGGATCTGTGGAACCGGGATCCAGGCCGGGTGGGGGGAACTGCGGAACCAGGAGGGGGGAACCGGGACCAGCACCGGGAGGGGGAACCAGCACCGGGACCGGATCCATCCGAGGAGGGAAAACCGGGACCGGGATCCATCCCGGGGAGGGGGAACCAGGACCGGGTGCTGGGGCAGTGGGTGAGAGATGGGTGACAAAGTGGGTGTCCCAAGGGGAGGGTGACGGGGAAGGGGGGGTGACAGTGGGCGTCCTAGGCCACCACGTCCCCCGGTGTCCCCCGCGTCACCCCGTGTCCCCGCAGCCGACGGCAACTACTGCGTGACGGGCGGCAGCGACAAGACGCTCAAGCTGTGGAACCCGCGCAAGGGCACCCTGCTGCGCTCCTACCTGGGCCACGGCTACGAGGTGCTCGACGCGGCGGGGTGAGGGGACAGCGGGGACGCGGCCGGGGCCCCCCGCCGTCACCGCGGCCCCCCGCCGTCACCGCGTCCCCCCGCCGTCCCCGCAGCTCCTTCGACAACAGCCAGCTGTGCTCGGGCAGCGCCGACAAGACGGTGGCGCTCTGGGACGTGGCCACGGGGCAGGTGCTGCGCAAGTTCCGGGGCCACGCGGGGGTGAGTGACGCGGGGACACTGCGGGGGGGTGGCCGCCACTACCCCGTGTCACACGCTGTCACCTCCCTCCGCAGAAGGTCAATTCGGTGCAGTTCAATGAGGAGGCCACCGTCATCGTGTCGGGTGAGCGCAGGCGCCGGGGCACCAACATGACCCCCTGCTAAGCGTCCCCATGCCCTCAGGTGTCCCCCCCGCGCTCTGTGTCCCCATTTTGTCCCCGTCTCGTCCCCGCAGGCTCCATCGACTCCACCGTGCGCTGCTGGGACTGCCGCTCGCGCCGCCCGGACCCCATCCAGGTGCTGGACGAGGCCAAGGACGGGGTGTCCAGCGTGAAGGTGTCGGACCACGAGATCCTCGCGGGGTGAGGGACACCCCGCGGTGACGGGGACACCCGCAGGGCCACCTCGTCCCCCTGCCCCGGGGCCACTTTGTCCCCTGTCCCCGCAGCTCCGTGGACGGCCGCGTGCGGCGCTACGACCTGCGGGCGGGCGAGCTGCACTCGGACTACGTGGGCAGTGAGTGACGCTGGGGACAGGGGACACGGAGCGGGGGGGATGCCATCCCCAATGTGTCCCCAACGTGTCCCCACCGCCGCAGGCCCCGTCACCTGCGTCTGCTTCACCAAGGACGGCCAGTGCGTCCTGGTGGCCAGCCTGGCCGCGCCGCTGCGGCTGCTCGACAAGGACACGGGCGAGATGCTGGGCGAGTACGGGAGCCTCCGCGGGGACGGCGGCGGGGGACGCCCCCGGCTGCCACCGCCCTGATGTCCCCGCTGTCCCCGCGCAGGTACAGCGGCCACCGCAGCAGCGCCTGCCGCCTGGACTGCGTCCTCAGCGAGCGCGACGCCCACGTGGGCTGCGCGTCCGAGGACGGCGCCGTCTATTTCTGGGACCTTGTGGAGGTGAGGAACGGGGGATGGCAGCGCCCCGGCGTGTCCCCAACATCCCCTCCGCGTCCCCAACGTCCCCTCCGTGTCCCCGCGCAGGGCTCGCTGGCCGCGCGCCTGCCCGTGGGCCGCGGCGCCGTGCAGGCCTTGGCCTTCCACCCCGCGCGGCCCGTCCTGCTCGCGGCCACCGGCGCCACCCTGCAGCTCTGGGACACCGGTGACGACAACGACGAGGGGGACGCGGCCACGTGACACCCCCCCCCAACGCCAGGGAGCAGCCGGCATCCCGGGAACGCTGCGGGTTTATTGGGAGCGAGCGGATCCCGGCGCACCCGCAATAAATAACGTGGATGTAAGAGCGGGAGCGACGGATGGATGGGGAGGGGGGGTCCCGCCCCCCTGCTCCGCGGGGCCCCCCGGGGGTGCTGGAATTCCGGGGGGGGCACCCTAGGGAGGCGGCTCCGGGAAGGATCCCGCATTCCGGGCGAACGTCTCGGCCACGAGCAGCGGGAAAACCAGGGAGGCGTCGGCATAGACCTGCACGGGGGGACAAAACGGGGGACACGGTGACACGGAGAGGCACACGGTGACATGGGGGGGACACACACATGTCCCTGTACCCCGGCCCCCGCGCGCCCACCTTGACCGGCGTCGCGTCCGGGCGGATTTTCCCCCAGGAAACGGCCTCGTCCGGGCGGGCGCCCGAGTCGGAGCCGTCGAACTCCTGCGCCGTGTTCACGTACACGGAGAAGTCGGCCCCGTTCCGCTGCAAGGGGGGGCAAACCGTGAGCGTCCCCCTGTCCCCGGGGTCCCCCCCGGTGTCCCCCCGGTGTCCCCTCACCATGAGGTTGGCGTTGGCGATGTGGTGCTTCACCAGGCCCCCCCCCAGGATGATCATCCCCGTGCGCCTGGCGAAAATGGCCTGTGTGTTGATGAGGCGCAAATCTGGGGGGGCGACACGGGGACAGGGGGGCTGTGAGGGGGCCCAGGCGTCCGGGCCCCCCTTCCGGCCCTGTCCTCACCCTCCACGATGTCCAGCACCAGCCCCGGGCGCTTGTACGAGTGGAAGAAGATCATGTCGCCCAAGGAGCCGTCGGTGAGCGCCGGGCTCAGCACCGGGATCCCGTTCTGCAGGGGACGGCACAGCACGTGGTGACACCCCCGGGGACACAGGGACACCCCCCAGGGACAGGGTGACACCCCTGGGGACACAGGGACACCCCCAGGGATACTCCCAGGCACAGGGTGACACACCTGGGGACACAGGGACACCACAGGGACACCCCCAGGGACACAGTGATACCCCCCAGGGCATGACAACACCCTCGGTGACACCTTCTGGGACACAGGGACGCCCCCAGGGACAGGGTGACACCCCTCAGGACACAGGGGCACCCCCAGGGATACCCCCAGGGACACGGCAATACCCCCAGGGACACCCCCAGGGACAGGGTGACACCCCTCAGGACACAGGGACACCACAGGGACACCCCCAAGGACACAGTGACACCCCCTGGCACATGGTGACACCCCCCAGGGCATGATGACACCCTCGGTGACACCTTCTGGTACACAGCGACATCCCCAGGGACAGGGTGACACTCCTTGGAACCCCCCCCGGGGATGCAGGGACACCCCTGGGGACACACTCCCAGGACACAGCGACACCCTCATTGACACCCCCTGGGACACAGTGACATCCCTGGGAACAGAGTGACACCCCTAGGACACCCCCCAGGACATGGTGATACCCCCAGTGACACTCCCTGGCACACGGTGACACCCCCAGGAACACCCTCTGGCATGTGGTGATGCCCCTGGGACATCCCCCAGGACACAGTGACACCCTCGGTGACACCCTCTGGGACACAGAGACACCCCCAGGGACGCGGTGACACCCCCTAGGAGACCCTGTCACCCCCCAGGGACACGGTGACATCCCCTACCTTCTGCGCCCAGTAGTAGATGGATTCGGGGTTGTCGATCTCCTTGCCCAGCCGCGCAATCATCTTGGACGGGGTCCACTTGACGCCCTGTCACACGGCACGGGTGACGCCACGTCCCCCCCAGCCCTGGGGACACGCTGGGGACACCGGGAAGGGCCCCGGCGTCCGGGGCAGCCGCCCACCTCCGTGTCCTGCTCCTCCGTCATCTTGTCCAGGATGGGCATCAGCCAGTCCTCGAACTTGCAGTAGTTGTCGTTGGGCACCAGCAGGTTCCCGATGCTGGGGACAGCGAGGGGACACTCAGCGGGACGTGTCCCCCCGCCCGCCGTCCCTGCGAGGGGCCCCGGCGTCCGGGCCGCACCGGTTGATGCCGCGTTCGCGCAGCTCCTGTCCCCGCAGCTCGAAGTCCCCGACGTAGGTGGGCGCCAGGCACTTGATGAGATCCTCCTCCACTCCCCCGGCCGTTGTCACCAGCACGTCCACCTGCGGGGACAGCGCGGGGACACGGCTCAGCGGGGACACCCCGAGGGGACACGGGCAACAGGGACCTCCTGGGGGAGGGACTGGCACCTTGGGGACCTCCTAGAGGCTGGACTGGGACATGGGGACCTCCTAGAGACTGAACTGGCACCTTAGGGACATCCTAGAGACTGGGACCTTGAGGACATCCTAGAGACTGGACTGGGACATGGGGACCTCCTAGAGACTGACCTGGCACCTTGGGGACATCCTAGAAACTGAAGTGGCACCCTGGGGACATTCTAGAGACTGGGACCTTGGGGACATTCTAAAGACTGGACTAGCACACCCTAGAGACTGACCTGGCACCTTGGGGACCTCCTAGAGACTGACCTGGCACCTTGGGGATATTTTAGAGACTGGCACCTTGGGGACATCCTAGAGACAGGACTGGGACCTTGGGGACATCCTGGGACCTTGGGGACATCCTAGAGACAGGACTGGGACCTTGGGGACATCCTGGGACCTTGGGGACATCCTAGAGACTGGACTGGCAGCTTGGGGACATCCTGGGACCTTGGGGACATTCTAGAGACTAGAGTGACACCTTGGGGACATTCTAGAGACTGGGACCATGGGGACATCCTAGAGATTGAACTGGGACCTTGGGGACATCCCAGGAACCAACAAGAACCAGGATTGGCATATTGGGGACACAGAAACAGGGCTGGGACCTCGGGGGCCTCCTGAGACCCCCCGGTGGCATCTGGGGACTCCCAAAGACGACACCGAGACCTTAGGAACCCCTGGGGACAAGTGGGGACCCACGTGGGGCTGGAAGTGGGTCTTTAGGGGTCCCGGGGGGAGGCAGGAGACCCTGGAAACGCCATGGCTGGAAAAGGGTGTCCCAGGGGTGTCCCCGCGCTGTCCCCAGGGTGTCCCCGCGCTGTCCCCACCATGTTGTGCTGCACCAGGTAGCGGATGCTCTCGCGCACGCCGGAGCTCACGAGGTTCGACGTGAAGCCCAGGAAGATGGTGCAGCCCGAGGGCGGCCGCGGCCAGGGGTTGAGCGCGGCGCGGGCGCGCTCCTCCGCGTCCAGCGGCTCCAGCTTGGCCGCGATCTGCGGGGGGACGGCGGGAAGAGCGGGAATGGCGCGCGGGAAGCGGGAACGGCGCGCGGGAAACGGGAACGGCGCGCGGGAAACGGGAACGGCGCGCGGGAAACGGGAACGGCGCGCGGGAAACGGGAACGGCGCGCGGGAAACGCGGCGCCCGCCTCACCATGCGCTCGATCTCCTCCACGGCCAGCGCGAAGCTCGTGGCCTGGAAGCCCGTGGTGCGGAAGGAGCGGAGCAGCGCGCCCAGGTCGGGCCCGCCCGAGAAGTCGTAGCCGCGCACGGCCACGGCCGCGCCGGGCAGGCGGCCGCTGCGCCGCAGCACGGCCCGCAGGGCGCCCGCGGGCGCCTCGCCGCGCGCCGCCATCACCGGCGCCGGTACCGGCACCGCGGCGCCATCGCGGGCCGCCTCTTCCGCCGTACGCGTGGGCGGCGCCATCTTGCTCCTACGCGTGGGGCCCGCGCGCCCCTTTCTTACGCCGTGCGCGTGGCCGGCGCCATCCTGCTCCGCCTCTTCCGCCGTACGGGTTGGGCGCCGCCATAGCGCGCCGCCTCTTCCGCCGTACAGGTGGGCAGCGCCATCTTGCTCCTACGCGTAGGCTCTACGCGCCCCCTTCTTATGCCGTACCGGTGGGCGGTGCCATCTTGCTC
>NW_028289146.1:0-27951 GCF_059628265.1 Tinamus guttatus
CTGCGCACGCGCAGAGCGTCGGGAGGGCTCACTGCTGCCATCCCGTGTCCGAAAATCGGTACTGCAACGGGGAGGGGGAGGCTGCGCATGCGCAGAACGTCGGGAGCGCGCACTGCTGCCATCCCGTGTCCGAAAATCGGTACTGCAATAGCCGGGGAAAGGCTGCGCATGCGCAGAGCGTCGGGAGCGCTCACTGCTGCCATCCCGTGTCCGAAGATCGGTACTGCAATAGGGATGGGGAGGCTGCGCATGCGCAGAGCTTCGGGAGCGCTCACTGCTGCCATCCCGTGTCCGAAGATCGGTACTGCAATAGGGATGGGGAGGCTGCGCATGCGCAGAGCTTCGGGAGCGCTCACTGCTGCCATCCCGTGTCCGAAAATCGGTACTGCAACGGGGAGGGGGAGGTAGCGCATGCGCAGAACGTCGGGAGCGTTCACTGCTGCCATCCCGTGTCCGAAAATCGGTACTGCAACGGGGAGGGGGATGCTTCGCATGCGCAGAGCGTCGGGAGGGCTCACTGTTGCCATCCCGTGTTGGAAAATCGGTACGGCCACGGCCGGGGGAGGGTCTTAGTTAGGTCTTTGTCTACCAATTAGGAGCCTTTGTATTTGCATCACTGGTTACTAGAATTATCGTCCGAACGGTGTCCGAATATCGGTACTGCAACGGAGAGGGGGAGGCTGCGCATGCGCAGAGCGTCGGGAGCGCTCACTGCTGCCATCCCGTGTCCGAAAATCGGTACTGCAACGGGGAGGGGGAGGCAGCGCATGCGCAGAACGTCGGGAGGGCTCACTGCTGCCATCCCGTGTCCGAAAATCGGTACTGCAACGGGGAGGGGGAGGCTGCGCATGCGCAGAGCGTCGGGAGCGCTCACTGCTGCCATCCCGTGTCCGAAAATCGGTACTGCAACGGGGAGGGGGAGGCTGCGCATGCGCAGAACGTCGGGAGCGCTCACTGCTGCCATCCCGTGTCCGAAAATCGGTACGGCCGGGGGCGGGGGCGGGTCTTAGTTAGGTCATTGTCTACCAATTAGGAGCCTTTGTATTTGCATCACTGGTTACTAGAATTATCGCCCGAACGGTGTCCGAATATCGGTACTGCAACGGCCAGCGGAGGGGCGCGCATGCGCAGAGCGTCGGGAGCGCTCACTGCTGCCATCCCGTGTCCGAAAATCGGTACTGCAATAGCGAGGGGGAGGCTGCGCATGCGCAGAGCGTCGGGAGGGCTCACTGCTGCCATCCCGTGTCCGAAAATCGGTAGTGCAATAGCCGGGGAAAGGCTGCGCATGCGCAGAGCGTCGGGAGCGCTCACTGCTGCCATCCCGTGTCCGAAAATCGGTACTGCAACGGGGAGCGGAAGGCTGCGCATGCGCAGAGCGTCGGGAGGGCTCACTGCTGCCATCCCGTGTCCGAAAATCGGTACTGCAACGGGGAGGGGGAGGCTGCGCATGCGCAGAACGTCGGGAGCGCTCACTGCTGCCATCCCGTGTCCGAAAATCGGTACGGCCGGGGGCGGGGGCGGGTCTTAGTTAGGTCATTGTCTACCAATTAGGAGCCTTTGTATTTGCATCACTGGTTACTAGAATTATCGCCCGAACGGTGTCCGAATATCGGTACTGCAACGGCCAGCGGAGGGGCGCGCATGCGCAGAGCGTCGGGAGCGCTCACTGCTGCCATCCCGTGTCCGAAAATCGGTACTGCCATAGCGAGGGGGAGGCTGCGCATGCGCAGAGCGTCGGGAGGGCTCACTGTTGCCATCCCGTGTCCGAAAATCGGTAGTGCAATAGCCGGGGAAAGGCTGCGCATGCGCAGAGCGTCGGGAGCGCTCACTGCTGCCATCCCGTGTCCGAAAATCGGTACTGCAACGGGGAGCGGAAGGCTGCGCATGCGCAGAGCGTCGGGAGGGCTCACTGCTGCCATCCCGTGTCCGAAAATCGGTACTGCAACGGGGAGCGGAAGGCTGCGCATGCGCAGAGCGTCGGGAGCGCTCACTGCTGCCATCCCGTGTCCGAATATCGGTACTGCAACGGAGAGGGGGAGGCTGCGCATGCGCAGAGCGTCGGGAGCGCTCACTGCTGCCATCCCGTGTCCGAAAATCGGTACTGCAACGGGGAGGGGGAGGCAGCGCATGCGCAGAACGTCGGGAGGGCTCACTGCTGCCATCCCGTGTCCGAAAATCGGTACTGCAACGGGGAGGGGGAGGCTGCGCATGCGCAGAGCGTCGGGAGCGCTCACTGCTGCCATCCCGTGTCCGAAAATCGGTACTGCAATAGCCGGGGAAAGGCTGCGCATGCGCAGAACGTCGGGAGCGCTCACTGCTGCCATCCCGTTTCCGAAAATCGGTACGGCCACGGCCGGGGGCGGGTCTTAGTTAGGTCATTGTCTACCAATTAGGAGCCTTTGTATTTGCATCACTGGTTACTAGAATTATCGCCCGAACGGTGTCCGAATATCGGTACTGCAACGGCCAGCGGAGGGGCGCGCATGCGCAGAGCGTCGGGAGCGCTCACTGCTGCCATCCCGTGTCCGAAAATCGGTACTGCAACGGGGAGGGGGAGGCTGCGCATGCGCAGAGCGTCGGGAGCGCTCACTGCTGCCATCCCGTGTCCGAAAATCGGTACTGCAATAGGGATGGGGAGGCTGCGCATGCGCAGAGCTTCGGGAGCGCTCACTGCTGCCATCGCGTGTCCGAAGATCGGTACTGCAATAGGGATGGGGAGGCTGCGCATGCGCAGAGCTTCGGGAGCGCTCACTGCTGCCATCCCGTGTCCGAAAATCGGTACTGCAATAGCCGGGGAAAGGCTGCGCATGCGCAGAGCGTCGGGAGGGCTCACTGTTGCCATCCCGTTTCCGAAAATCGGTACGGCCGGGGGCGGGGGCGGGTCTTAGTTAGGTCATTGTCTACCAATTAGGAGCCTTTGTATTTGCATCACTGGTTACTAGAATTATCGCCCGAACGGTGTCCGAATATCGGTACTGCAACGGCCAGCGGAGGGGCGCGCATGCGCAGAGCCTCTGGAGGGCTCACTGCTGCCATCCCGTGTCCGAAAATCGGTAGTGCAATAGCCGGGGAAAGGCTGCGCATGCGCAGAGCGTCGGGAGCGCTCACTGCTGCCATCCCGTGTCCGAAAATCGGTACTGCAACGGGGAGCGGAAGGCTGCGCATGCGCAGAGCGTCGGGAGGGCTCACTGCTGCCATCCCGTGTCCGAAAATAGGTACTGCAGCGGGGAGCGGAAGGCTGCGCATGCGCAGAGCGTCGGGAGCGCTCACTGCTGCCATCCCGTGTCCGAAAATCGGTACTGCAACGGGGAGGGGGAGGCAGCGCATGCGCAGAACGTCGGGAGGGCTCACTGCTGCCATCCCGTGTCCGAAAATCGGTACTGCAACGGGGAGGGGGAGGCTGCGCATGCGCAGAACGTCGGGAGCGCTCACTGCTGCCATCCCGTGTCCGAAAATCGGTACGGCCGGGGGCGGGGGCGGGTCTTAGTTAGGTCATTGTCTACCAATTAGGAGCCTTTGTATTTGCATCACTGGTTACTAGAATTATCGCCCGAACGGTGTCCGAATATCGGTACTGCAACGGCCAGCGGAGGGGCGCGCATGCGCAGAGCGTCGGGAGCGCTCACTGCTGCCATCCCGTGTCCGAAAATCGGTACTGCAATAGCGAGGGGGAGGCTGCGCATGCGCAGAGCGTCGGGAGGGCTCACTGTTGCCATCCCGTGTCCGAAAATCGGTAGTGCAATAGCCGGGGAAAGGCTGCGCATGCGCAGAGCGTCGGGAGCGCTCACTGCTGCCATCCCGTGTCCGAAAATCGGTACTGCAACGGGGAGCGGAAGGCTGCGCATGCGCAGAGCGTCGGGAGGGCTCACTGCTGCCATCCCGTGTCCGAAAATCGGTACTGCAACGGGGAGGGGGAGGCTGCGCATGCGCAGAACGTCGGGAGCGCTCACTGCTGCCATCCCGTGTCCGAAAATCGGTACGGCCGGGGGCGGGGGCGGGTCTTAGTTAGGTCATTGTCTACCAATTAGGAGCCTTTGTATTTGCATCACTGGTTACTAGAATTATCGCCCGAACGGTGTCCGAATATCGGTACTGCAACGGCCAGCGGAGGGGCGCGCATGCGCAGAGCGTCGGGAGCGCTCACTGCTGCCATCCCGTGTCCGAAAATCGGTACTGCAATAGCGAGGGGGAGGCTGCGCATGCGCAGAGCGTCGGGAGGGCTCACTGTTGCCATCCCGTGTCCGAAAATCGGTAGTGCAATAGCCGGGGAAAGGCTGCGCATGCGCAGAGCGTCGGGAGCGCTCACTGCTGCCATCCCGTGTCCGAAAATCGGTACTGCAACGGGGAGCGGAAGGCTGCGCATGCGCAGAGCGTCGGGAGGGCTCACTGCTGCCATCCCGTGTCCGAAAATCGGTACTGCAACGGGGAGCGGAAGGCTGCGCATGCGCAGAGCGTCGGGAGCGCTCACTGCTGCCATCCCGTGTCCGAATATCGGTACTGCAACGGAGAGGGGGAGGCTGCGCATGCGCAGAGCGTCGGGAGCGCTCACTGCTGCCATCCCGTGTCCGAAAATCGGTACTGCAACGGGGAGGGGGAGGCAGCGCATGCGCAGAACGTCGGGAGGGCTCACTGCTGCCATCCCGTGTCCGAAAATCGGTACTGCAACGGGGAGGGGGAGGCTGCGCATGCGCAGAGCGTCGGGAGCGCTCACTGCTGCCATCCCGTGTCCGAAAATCGGTACTGCAATAGCGAGGGGGAGGCTGCGCATGCGCAGAGCGTCGGGAGGGCTCACTGCTGCCATCCCGTGTCCGAAAATCGGTAGTGCAATAGCCGGGGAAAGGCTGCGCATGCGCAGAGCGTCGGGAGCGCTCACTGCTGCCATCCCGTGTCCGAAAATCGGTACTGCAACGGGGAGCGGAAGGCTGCGCATGCGCAGAGCGTCGGGAGGGCTCACTGCTGCCATCCCGTGTCCGAAAATCGGTACTGCAACGGGGAGCGGAAGGCTGCGCATGCGCAGAGCGTCGGGAGCGCTCACTGCTGCCATCCCGTGTCCGAAAATCGGTACTGCAATAGCCGGGGAAAGGCTGCGCATGCGCAGAACGTCGGGAGGGCTCACTGCTGCCATCCCGTGTCCGAAAATCGGTACTGCAACGGGGGAGGGGGAGGCAGCGCATGCGCAGAACGTCGGGAGGGCTCACTGCTGCCATCCCGTGTCCGAAAATCGGTACTGCAATAGCCGGGGAAAGGCTGCGCATGCGCAGAGCGTCGGGAGGGCTCACTGCTGCCATCCCGTGTCCGAAAATCGGTACTGCAATAGCCGGGGAAAGGCTGCGCATGCGCAGAACGTCGGGAGGGCTCACTGCTGCCATCCCGTGTCCGAAAATCGGTACTGCAACGGGGAGGGGGAGGCAGCGCATGCGCAGAACGTCGGGAGGGCTCACTGCTGCCATCCCGTGTCCGAAAATCGGTACTGCAACGGGGAGGGGGATGCTTCGCATGCGCAGAGCGTCGGGAGGGCTCACTGTTGCCATCCCGTGTTGGAAAATCGGTACGGCCACGGCCGGGGGAGGGTCTTAGTTAGGTCTTTGTCTACCAATTAGGAGCCTTTGTATTTGCATCACTGGTTACTAGAATTATCGTCCGAACGGTGTCCGAATATCGGTACTGCAACGGAGAGGGGGAGGCTGCGCATGCGCAGAGCGTCGGGAGCGCTCACTGCTGCCATCCCGTGTCCGAAAATCGGTACTGCAACGGGGAGGGGGAGGCAGCGCATGCGCAGAACGTCGGGAGGGCTCACTGCTGCCATCCCGTGTCCGAAAATCGGTACTGCAACGGGGAGGGGGAGGCTGCGCATGCGCAGAGCGTCGGGAGCGCTCACTGCTGCCATCCCGTGTCCGAAAATCGGTACTGCAACGGGGAGGGGGAGGCTGCGCATGCGCAGAACGTCGGGAGCGCTCACTGCTGCCATCCCGTGTCCGAAAATCGGTACTGCAATAGCCGGGGAAAGGCTGCGCATGCGCAGAGCGTCGGGAGGGCTCACTGTTGCCATCCCGTTTCCGAAAATCGGTACGGCCGGGGGCGGGGGCGGGTCTTAGTTAGGTCATTGTCTACCAATTAGGAGCCTTTGTATTTGCATCACTGGTTACTAGAATTATCGCCCGAACGGTGTCCGAATATCGGTACTGCAACGGCCAGCGGAGGGGCGCGCATGCGCAGAGCGTCGGGAGCGCTCACTGCTGCCATCCCGTGTCCGAAAATCGGTACTGCAATAGCGAGGGGGAGGCTGCGCATGCGCAGAGCGTCGGGAGGGCTCACTGTTGCCATCCCGTGTCCGAAAATCGGTAGTGCAATAGCGAGGGGGAGGCTGCGCACGCGCAGAGCGTCGGGAGGGCTCACTGCTGCCATCCCGTGTCCGAAAATCGGTACTGCAATAGCTAGGGGGAGGCTGCGCACGCGCAGAGCGTCGGGAGGGCTCACTGCTGCCATCCCGTGTCCGAAAATCGGTACTGCAACGGGGAGGGGGAGGCTGCGCATGCGCAGAACGTCGGGAGCGCTCACTGCTGCCATCCCGTGTCCGAAAATCGGTACTGCAATAGCCGGGGAAAGGCTGCGCATGCGCAGAGCGTCGGGAGCGCTCACTGCTGCCATCCCGTGTCCGAAGATCGGTACTGCAATAGGGATGGGGAGGCTGCGCATGCGCAGAGCTTCGGGAGCGCTCACTGCTGCCATCCCGTGTCCGAAGATCGGTACTGCAATAGGGATGGGGAGGCTGCGCATGCGCAGAGCTTCGGGAGCGCTCACTGCTGCCATCCCGTGTCCGAAAATCGGTACTGCAACGGGGAGGGGGAGGCTGCGCATGCGCAGAGCGTCGGGAGCGCTCACTGCTGCCATCCCGTGTCCGAAAATCGGTACTGCAACGGGGAGGGGGAGGCTGCGCATGCGCAGAACGTCGGGAGCGCTCACTGCTGCCATCCCGTGTCCGAAAATCGGTACTGCAATAGCCGGGGAAAGGCTGCGCATGCGCAGAGCGTCGGGAGGGCTCACTGTTGCCATCCCGTTTCCGAAAATCGGTACGGCCGGGGGCGGGGGCGGGTCTTAGTTAGGTCATTGTCTACCAATTAGGAGCCTTTGTATTTGCATCACTGGTTACTAGAATTATCGCCCGAACGGTGTCCGAATATCGGTACTGCAACGGCCAGCGGAGGGGCGCGCATGCGCAGAGCCCCTGGAGGGCTCACTGCTGCCATCCCGTGTCCGAAAATCGGTAGTGCAATAGCCGGGGAAAGGCTGCGCATGCGCAGAGCGTCGGGAGCGCTCACTGCTGCCATCCCGTGTCCGAAAATCGGTACTGCAACGGGGAGCGGAAGGCTGCGCATGCGCAGAGCGTCGGGAGGGCTCACTGCTGCCATCCCGTGTCCGAAAATCGGTACTGCAGCGGGGAGCGGAAGGCTGCGCATGCGCAGAGCGTCGGGAGCGCTCACTGCTGCCATCCCGTGTCCGAATATCGGTACTGCAACGGAGAGGGGGAGGCTGCGCATGCGCAGAGCGTCGGGAGCGCTCACTGCTGCCATCCCGTGTCCGAAAATCGGTACTGCAACGGGGAGGGGGAGGCAGCGCATGCGCAGAACGTCGGGAGGGCTCACTGCTGCCATCCCGTGTCCGAAAATCGGTACTGCAACGGGGAGGGGGAGGCTGCGCATGCGCAGAGCGTCGGGAGCGCTCACTGCTGCCATCCCGTGTCCGAAAATCGGTACTGCAACGGGGAGGGGGAGGCTGCGCATGCGCAGAACGTCGGGAGCGCTCACTGCTGCCATCCCGTGTCCGAAAATCGGTACTGCAATAGCCGGGGAAAGGCTGCGCATGCGCAGAGCGTCGGGAGGGCTCACTGTTGCCATCCCGTTTCCGAAAATCGGTACGGCCGGGGGCGGGGGCGGGTCTTAGTTAGGTCATTGTCTACCAATTAGGAGCCTTTGTATTTGCATCACTGGTTACTAGAATTATCGCCCGAACGGTGTCCGAATATCGGTACTGCAACGGCCAGCGGAGGGGCGCGCATGCGCAGAGCGTCGGGAGCGCTCACTGCTGCCATCCCGTGTCCGAAAATCGGTACTGCAATAGCGAGGGGGAGGCTGCGCATGCGCAGAGCGTCGGGAGGGCTCACTGTTGCCATCCCGTGTCCGAAAATCGGTAGTGCAATAGCCGGGGAAAGGCTGCGCATGCGCAGAGCGTCGGGAGCGCTCACTGCTGCCATCCCGTGTCCGAAAATCGGTACTGCAACGGGGAGCGGAAGGCTGCGCATGCGCAGAGCGTCGGGAGGGCTCACTGCTGCCATCCCGTGTCCGAAAATCGGTACTGCAACGGGGAGCGGAAGGCTGCGCATGCGCAGAGCGTCGGGAGCGCTCACTGCTGCCATCCCGTGTCCGAAAATCGGTACTGCAATAGCCGGGGAAAGGCTGCGCATGCGCAGAACGTCGGGAGGGCTCACTGCTGCCATCCCGTGTCCGAAAATCGGTACTGCAACGGGGGAGGGGGAGGCAGCGCATGCGCAGAACGTCGGGAGGGCTCACTGCTGCCATCCCGTGTCCGAAAATCGGTACTGCAATAGCCGGGGAAAGGCTGCGCATGCGCAGAGCGTCGGGAGGGCTCACTGCTGCCATCCCGTGTCCGAAAATCGGTACTGCAATAGCCGGGGAAAGGCTGCGCATGCGCAGAACGTCGGGAGCGCTCACTGCTGCCATCCCGTTTCCGAAAATCGGTACGGCCACGGCCGGGGGCGGGTCTTAGTTAGGTCATTGTCTACCAATTAGGAGCCTTTGTATTTGCATCACTGGTTACTAGAATTATCGCCCGAACGGTGTCCGAATATCGGTACTGCAACGGCCAGCGGAGGGGCGCGCATGCGCAGAGCGTCGGGAGCGCTCACTGCTGCCATCCCGTGTCCGAAAATCGGTACTGCAACGGGGAGGGGGAGGCTGCGCATGCGCAGAGCGTCGGGAGCGCTCACTGCTGCCATCCCGTGTCCGAAAATCGGTACTGCAATAGGGATGGGGAGGCTGCGCATGCGCAGAGCTTCGGGAGCGCTCACTGCTGCCATCCCGTGTCCGAAGATCGGTACTGCAATAGGGATGGGGAGGCTGCGCATGCGCAGAGCTTCGGGAGCGCTCACTGCTGCCATCCCGTGTCCGAAAATCGGTACTGCAACGGGGAGGGGGAGGTAGCGCATGCGCAGAACGTCGGGAGCGTTCACTGCTGCCATCCCGTGTCCGAAAATCGGTACTGCAACGGGGAGGGGGATGCTTCGCATGCGCAGAGCGTCGGGAGGGCTCACTGTTGCCATCCCGTGTTGGAAAATCGGTACGGCCACGGCCGGGGGAGGGTCTTAGTTAGGTCTTTGTCTACCAATTAGGAGCCTTTGTATTTGCATCACTGGTTACTAGAATTATCGTCCGAACGGTGTCCGAATATCGGTACTGCAACGGCCAGCGGAGGGGCGCACATGCGCAGAGCGTCGGGAGCGCTCACTGCTGCCATCCCGTGTCCGAAAATCGGTACTGCAATAGCCGGGGAAAGGCTGCGCATGCGCAGAACGTCGGGAGCGCTCACTGCTGCCATCCCGTGTCCGAAAATCGGTACTGCAACGGGGGAGGGGGAGGCTGCGCATGCGCAGAGCGTCGGGAGGGCTCACTGCTGCCATCCCGTTTCCAAAAATCGGTACGGCCACGGCCGGGGGCGGGTCTTAGTTAGGTCATTGTCTACCAATTAGGAGCCTTTGTATTTGCATCACTGGTTACTAGAATTATCGCCCGAACGGTGTCCGAATATCGGTACTGCAACGGCCAGCGGAGGGGAGCGCATGCGCAGAGCGTCCGAAGCGCTCACTGCTGCCATCCCGTGTCCGAAAATCGGTACTGCAACGGGGAGGGGGAGTCTGCGCATGCGCAGAGCGTCGGGAGCGCTCACTGCTGCCATCCCGTGTCCGAAAATCGGTACTGCAATAGCGAGGGGGAGGCTGCGCATGCGCAGAGCGTCGGGAGGGCTCACTGCTGCCATCCCGTGTCCGAAAATCGGTACTGCAACGGGGAGCGGAAGGCTGCGCATGCGCAGAGCGTCGGGAGGGCTCACTGCTGCCATCCCGTGTCCGAAAATCGGTACTGCAATATCCGGGGAAATGCTGCGCATGCGCAGAGCGTCGGGAGGGCTCACTGTTGCCATCCCGTTTCCGAAAATCGGTACGGCCACGGCCGGGGGCGGGTCTTAGTTAGGTCATTGTCTACCAATTAGGAGCCTTTGTATTTGCATCACTGGTTACTAGAATTATCGTCCGAACGGTGTCCGAATATCGGTACTGCAACGGCCAGCGGAGGGGCGCACATGCGCAGAGCGTCGGGAGCGCTCACTGCTGCCATCCCGTGTCCGAAAATCGGTACTGCAACGGGGAGGGGGAGGCTGCGCATGCGCAGAGCGTCGGGAGGGCTCACTGCTGCCATCCCGTGTCCAAAAATCGGTACTGCAACGGGGAGGGGGAGGCTGCGCATGCGCAGAGCGTCGGGAACGCTCACTGCTGCCATCCCGTGTCCGAAAATCGGTACTGCAATAGCCGGGGAAAGGCGGCGCATGCGCAGAGCGTCGGGAGCGCTCACTGCTGCCATCCCGTGTCCGAAAATCGGTACTGCAACGGGGAGGGGGAGGCTGCGCATGCGCAGAGCGTCGGGAGGGCTCACTGTTGCCATCCCGTGTCCGAAAATCGGTAGTGCAATAGCCGGGGAAAGGCTGCGCATGCGCAGAGCGTCGGGAGCGCTCACTGCTGCCATCCCGTGTCCGAAAATCGGTACTGCAACGGGGAGCGGAAGGCTGCGCATGCGCAGAGCGTCGGGAGGGCTCACTGCTGCCATCCCGTGTCCGAAAATCGGTACTGCAACGGGGAGCGGAAGGCTGCGCATGCGCAGAGCGTCGGGAGCGCTCACTGCTGCCATCCCGTGTCCGAAAATCGGTACTGCAATAGCCGGGGAAAGGCTGCGCATGCGCAGAACGTCGGGAGGGCTCACTGCTGCCATCCCGTGTCCGAAAATCGGTACTGCAACGGGGGAGGGGGAGGCAGCGCATGCGCAGAACGTCGGGAGGGCTCACTGCTGCCATCCCGTGTCCGAAAATCGGTACTGCAATAGCCGGGGAAAGGCTGCGCATGCGCAGAGCGTCGGGAGGGCTCACTGCTGCCATCCCGTGTCCGAAAATCGGTACTGCAATAGCCGGGGAAAGGCTGCGCATGCGCAGAACGTCGGGAGCGCTCACTGCTGCCATCCCGTTTCCGAAAATCGGTACGGCCACGGCCGGGGGCGGGTCTTAGTTAGGTCATTGTCTACCAATTAGGAGCCTTTGTATTTGCATCACTGGTTACTAGAATTATCGCCCGAACGGTGTCCGAATATCGGTACTGCAACGGCCAGCGGAGGGGCGCGCATGCGCAGAGCGTCGGGAGCGCTCACTGCTGCCATCCCGTGTCCGAAAATCGGTACTGCAACGGGGAGGGGGAGGCTGCGCATGCGCAGAGCGTCGGGAGCGCTCACTGCTGCCATCCCGTGTCCGAAAATCGGTACTGCAATAGGGATGGGGAGGCTGCGCATGCGCAGAGCTTCGGGAGCGCTCACTGCTGCCATCCCGTGTCCGAAGATCGGTACTGCAATAGGGATGGGGAGGCTGCGCATGCGCAGAGCTTCGGGAGCGCTCACTGCTGCCATCCCGTGTCCGAAAATCGGTACTGCAACGGGGAGGGGGAGGTAGCGCATGCGCAGAACGTCGGGAGCGTTCACTGCTGCCATCCCGTGTCCGAAAATCGGTACTGCAACGGGGAGGGGGATGCTTCGCATGCGCAGAGCGTCGGGAGGGCTCACTGTTGCCATCCCGTGTTGGAAAATCGGTACGGCCACGGCCGGGGGAGGGTCTTAGTTAGGTCTTTGTCTACCAATTAGGAGCCTTTGTATTTGCATCACTGGTTACTAGAATTATCGTCCGAACGGTGTCCGAATATCGGTACTGCAACGGAGAGGGGGAGGCTGCGCATGCGCAGAGCGTCGGGAGCGCTCACTGCTGCCATCCCGTGTCCGAAAATCGGTACTGCAACGGGGAGGGGGAGGCAGCGCATGCGCAGAACGTCGGGAGGGCTCACTGCTGCCATCCCGTGTCCGAAAATCGGTACTGCAACGGGGAGGGGGAGGCTGCGCATGCGCAGAGCGTCGGGAGCGCTCACTGCTGCCATCCCGTGTCCGAAAATCGGTACTGCAACGGGGAGGGGGAGGCTGCGCATGCGCAGAACGTCGGGAGGGCTCACTGCTGCCATCCCGTGTCCGAAAATCGGTACTGCAATAGCCGGGGAAAGGCTGCGCATGCGCAGAGCGTCGGGAGGGCTCACTGTTGCCATCCCGTTTCCGAAAATCGGTACGGCCGGGGGCGGGGGCGGGTCTTAGTTAGGTCATTGTCTACCAATTAGGAGCCTTTGTATTTGCATCACTGGTTACTAGAATTATCGCCCCGAACGGTGTCCGAATATCGGTACTGCAACGGCCAGCGGAAGGCTGCGCATGCGCAGAGCGTCGGGAGGGCTCACTGCTGCCATCCCGTGTCCGAAAATCGGTACTGCAACGGGGAGGGGGGAGGCTGCGCATGCGCAGAGCGTCTGGAGCGCTCACTGCTGCCATCCCGTGTCCGAAAATCGGTACTGCAATAGCCGGGGAAAGGCTGCGCATGCGCAGAGCGTCGGGAGGGCTCTCTGCTGCCATCCCGTGTCCGAAAATCGGTACTGCAATAGCGTGGGGGAGGCTGCGCATGCGCAGAGCGTCGGGAGCGCTCACTGCTGCCATCCCGTGTCCGAAAATCGGTACTGCAACGGGGAGGGGGAGGCTGCGCATGCGCAGAGCGTCGGGAGCGCTCACTGCTGCCATCCCGTGTCCGAAAATCGGTACTGCAACGGGGGAGGGGGAGGCAGCGCATGCGCAGAACGTCGGGAGGGCTCACTGCTGCCATCCCGTGTCCGAAAATCGGTACTGCAACGGGGAGCGGAAGGCTGCGCATGCGCAGAGCGTCGGGAGGGCTCACTGCTGCCATCCCGTGTCCGAAAATCGGTACTGCAATAGCCGGGGAAAGGCTGCGCATGCGCAGAGCGTCGGGAGGGCTCACTGCTGCCATCCCGTGTCCGAAAATCGGTACTGCAACGGGGAGGGGGAGGCTGCGCATGCGCAGAGCGTCGGGAGCGGCTCACTGCTGCCATCCCGTGTTCGAAAATCGGTACTGCAACGGCCAGCGGAGGGGGAGGCTGCGCATGCGCAGAGCGTCGGGAGGGCTCACTGCTGCCATCCCGTGTCCGAAAATCGGTACTGCAATATCCGGGGAAATGCTGCGCATAGCGCAGAGCGTCGGGAGGGCTCACTGTTGCCATCCCGTTTCCGAAAATCGGTACGGCCACGGCCGGGGGCGGGTCTTAGTTAGGTCATTGTCTACCAATTAGGAGCCTTTGTATTTGCATCACTGGTTACTAGAATTATCGTCCGAACGGTGTCCGAATATCGGTACTGCAACGGCCAGCGGAGGGGCGCACATGCGCAGAGCGTCGGGAGCCGCTCACTGCTGCCATCCCGTGTCCGAAAATCGGTACTGCAACGGGGAGGGGGAGGCTGCGCATGCGCAGAGCGTCGGGAGGGCTCACTGCTGCCATCCCGTGTCCAAAAATCGGTACTGCAACGGGGAGGGGGAGGCTGCGCATGCGCAGAGCGTCGGGAACGCTCACTGCTGCCATCCCGTGTCCGAAAATCGGTACTGCAATAGCCGGGGAAAGGCGGCGCATGCGCAGAGCGTCGGGAGCGCTCACTGCTGCCATCCCGTGTCCGAAAATCGGTACTGCAACGGGGAGGGGGAGGCTGCGCATGCGCAGAGCGTCGGGAGCGCTCACTGCTGCCATCCCGTGTCCGAAAATCGGTACTGCAACGGGGGAGGGGGAGGCAGCGCATGCGCAGAACGTCGGAGGGCTCACTGCTGTCATCCCGTGTCCGAAAATCGGTACGGCCACGGCCGGGGGCGGGTCTTAGTTAGGTCTTTGTCTACCAATTAGGAGCCTTTGTATTTGCATCACTGGTTACTAGAATTATCGTCCGAACGGTGTCCGAATATCGGTACTGCAACGGAGAGGGGGAGGCTAGGCATGCGCAGAGCGTCGGGAGCGCTCACTGCTGCCATCCCGTGTCCGAAAATCGGTACTGCAACGGGGAGGGGGAGGCTGCGCATGCGCAGAGCGTCGGGAGCGCTCACTGCTGCCATCCCGTGTCCGAAAATCGGTACTGCAACGGGGAGGGGGAGGCTGCGCATGCGCAGAACGTCGGGAGCGCTCCACTGCTGCCATCCCGTGTCCGAAAATCGGTACTGCAATAGCCGGGGAAAGGGCTGCGCATGCGCAGAGCGTCGGGAGGGCTCACTGTTGCCATCCCGTTTCCGAAAATCGGTACGGCCGGGGGCGGGGGCGGGTCTTAGTTAGGTCATTGTCTACCAATTAGGAGCCTTTGTATTTGCATCACTGGTTACTAGAATTATCGCCCGAACGGTGTCCGAATATCGGTACTGCAACGGCCAGCGGAGGGGCGCGCATGCGCAGAGCCCCTGGAGGGCTCACTGCTGCCATCCCGTGTCCGAAAATCGGTAGTGCAATAGCCGGGGAAAGGCTGCGCATGCGCAGAGCGTCGGGAGCGCTCACTGCTGCCATCCGTGTCCGAAAATCGGTACTGCAACGGGGAGCGAAGGCTGCGCATGCGCAGAGCGTCGGGAGGGCTCACTGCTGCCATCCCGTGTCCGAAAATCGGTACTGCAGCGGGGAGCGGAAGGCTGCGCATGCGCAGAGCGTCGGGAGCGCTCACTGCTGCCATCCCGTGTCCGAATATCGGTACTGCAACGGAGAGGGGGAGGCTGCGCATGCGCAGAGCGTCGGGAGCGCTCACTGCTGCCATCCCGTGTCCGAAAATCGGTACTGCAACGGGGAGGGGGAGGCAGCGCATGCGCAGAACGTCGGGAGGGCTCACTGCTGCCATCCCGTTTCCAAAAATCGGTACGGCCACGGCCGGGGGCGGGTCTTAGTTAGGTCATTGTCTACCAATTAGGAGCCTTTGTATTTGCATCACTGGTTACTAGAATTATCGCCCGAACGGTGTCCGAATATCGGTACTGCAACGGCCAGCGGAGGGGAGCGCATGCGCAGAGCGTCCGAAGCGCTCACTGCTGCCATCCCGTGTCCGAAAATCGGTACTGCAACGGGGAGGGGGAGTCTGCGCATGCGCAGAGCGTCGGGAGCGCTCACTGCTGCCATCCCGTGTCCGAAAATCGGTACTGCAACGGGGAGGGGGAGGCTGCGCATGCGCAGAGCGTCGGGAGCGCTCACTGCTGCCATCCCGTGTCCGAAAATCGGTACTGCAACGGGGAGGGGGGAGGCTGCGCATGCGCAGAACGTCGGGAGCGCTCACTGCTGCCATCCCGTGTCCGAAAATCGGTACTGCAATAGCCGGGGAAAGGCTGCGCATGCGCAGAGCGTCGGGAGGGCTCACTGTTGCCATCCCGTTTCCGAAAATCGGTACGGCCGGGGGCGGGGGGCGGGTCTTAGTTAGGTCATTGTCTACCAATTAGGAGCCTTTGTATTTGCATCACTGGTTACTAGAATTATCGCCCGAACGGTGTCCGAATATCGGTACTGCAACGGCCAGCGGAGGGGCGCGCATGCGCAGAGCGTCGGGAGGCGCTCACTGCTGCCATCCCGTGTCCGAAAATCGGTACTGCAATAGCGAGGGGGAGGCTGCGCATGCGCAGAGCGTCGGGAGGGCTCACTGTTGCCATCCCGTGTCCGAAAATCGGTAGTGCAATAGCGGGGAAAGGCTGCGCATGCGCAGAGCGTCGGGAGCGCTCACTGCTGCCATCCCGTGTCCGAAAATCGGTACTGCAACGGGGAGCGGAAGGCCTGCGCATGCGCAGAGCGTCGGGAGGGCTCACTGCTGCCATCCCGTGTCCGAAAATCGGTACTGCAACGGGGAGCGGAAGGCTGCGCATGCGCAGAGCGTCGGGAGCGCTCACTGCTGCCATCCCGTGTCCGAAAATCGGTACTGCAATAGCCGGGAAAGGCTGCGCATGCGCAGAACGTCGGAGGGCTCACTGCTGCCATCCCGTGTCCGAAAATCGGTACTGCAACGGGGGAGGGGGAGGCAGCGCATGCGCAGAACGTCGGGAGGGCTCACTGCTGCCATCCCGTGTCCGAAAATCGGTACTGCAATAGCCGGGGAAAGGCTGCGCATGCGCAGAGCGTCGGGAGGCTCACTGCTGCCATCCCGTGTCCGAAAATCGGTACTGCAATAGCCGGGGAAAGGCTGCGCATGCGCAGAACGTCGGGAGCGCTCACTGCTGCCATCCCGTTTCCGAAAATCGGTACGGCCACGGCCGGGGGGCGGGTCTTAGTTAGGTCATTGTCTACCAATTAGGAGCCTTTGTATTTGCATCACTGGTTACTAGAATTATCGCCCGAACGGTGTCCGAATATCGGTACTGCAACGGCCAGCGGAGGGGCGCGCATGCGCAGAGCGTCGGGAGCGCTCACTGCTGCCATCCCGTGTCCGAAAATCGGTACTGCAACGGGGAGGGGGAGGCTGCGCATGCGCAGAGCGTCGGGAGCGCTCACTGCTGCCATCCCGTGTCCGAAAATCGGTACTGCAATAGGGATGGGGAGGCTGCGCATGCGCAGAGCTTCGGGAGCGCTCACTGCTGCCATCCCGTGTCCGAAGATCGGTACTGCAATAGGGATGGGGAGGCTGCGCATGCGCAGAGCTTCGGGAGCGCTCACTGCTGCCATCCCGTGTCCGAAAATCGGTACTGCAACGGGGAGGGGGAGGTAGCGCATGCGCAGAACGTCGGGAGCGTTCACTGCTGCCATCCCGTGTCCGAAAATCGGTACTGCAACGGGGAGGGGGATGCTTCGCATGCGCAGAGCGTCGGGAGGGCTCACTGTTGCCATCCCGTGTTGGAAAATCGGTACGGCCACGGCCGGGGGAGGGTCTTAGTTAGGTCTTTGTCTACCAATTAGGAGCCTTTGTATTTGCATCACTGGTTACTAGAATTATCGTCCGAACGGTGTCCGAATATCGGTACTGCAACGGAGAGGGGGAGGCTGCGCATGCGCAGAGCGTCGGGAGCGCTCACTGCTGCCATCCCGTGTCCGAAAATCGGTACTGCAACGGGGAGGGGGAGGCAGCGCATGCGCAGAACGTCGGGAGGGCTCACTGCTGCCATCCCGTGTCCGAAAATCGGTACTGCAACGGGGAGGGGGAGGCTGCGCATGCGCAGAGCGTCGGGAGCGCTCACTGCTGCCATCCCGTGTCCGAAAATCGGTACTGCAACGGGGAGGGGGAGGCTGCGCATGCGCAGAACGTCGGGAGGGCTCACTGCTGCCATCCCGTGTCCGAAAATCGGTACTGCAATAGCCGGGGAAAGGCTGCGCATGCGCAGAGCGTCGGGAGGGCTCACTGTTGCCATCCCGTTTCCGAAAATCGGTACGGCCGGGGGCGGGGGCGGTCTTAGTTAGGTCATTGTCTACCAATTAGGAGCCTTTGTATTTGCATCACTGGTTACTAGAATTATCGCCCGAACGGTGTCCGAATATCGGTACTGCAACGGCCAGCGGAGGGGCGCGCATGCGCAGAGCGTCGGGAGCGCTCACTGCTGCCATCCCGTGTCCGAAAATCGGTACTGCAACGGGGAGCGGAAGGCTGCGCATGCGCAGAGCGTCGGGAGGGCTCACTGCTGCCATCCCGTGTCCGAAAATCGGTACTGCAACGGGGAGCGGAAGGCTGCGCATGCGCAGAGCGTCGGGAGCGCTCACTGCTGCCATCCCGTGTCCGAAAATCGGTACTGCAATAGCCGGGGAAAGGCTGCGCATGCGCAGAACGTCGGGAGGGCTCACTGCTGCCATCCCGTGTCCGAAAATCGGTACTGCAACGGGGGAGGGGGAGGCAGCGCATGCGCAGAACGTCGGGAGGGCTCACTGCTGCCATCCCGTGTCCGAAAATCGGTACTGCAATAGCCGGGGAAAGGCTGCGCATGCGCAGAGCGTCGGGAGGGCTCACTGCTGCCATCCCGTGTCCGAAAATCGGTACTGCAATAGCCGGGGAAAGGCTGCGCATGCGCAGAACGTCGGGAGCGCTCACTGCTGCCATCCCGTGTCCGAAAATCGGTACTGCAACGGGGGAGGGGGAGGCTGCGCATGCGCAGAGCGTCGGGAGGGCTCACTGCTGCCATCCCGTTTCCAAAAATCGGTACGGCCACGGCCGGGGGCGGGTCTTAGTTAGGTCATTGTCTACCAATTAGGAGCCTTTGTATTTGCATCACTGGTTACTAGAATTATCGTCCGAACGGTGTCCGAATATCGGTACTGCAACGGCCAGCGGAGGGGCGCGCATGCGCAGAGCGTCGGGAGCGCTCACTGCTGCCATCCCGTGTCCGAAAATCGGTACTGCAACGGGGGAGGGGGAGGCAGCGCATGCGCAGAACGTCGGGAGGGCTCACTGCTGTCATCCCGTGTCCGAAAATCGGTACTGCAACGGGCAGCGGAAGGCTGCGCATGCGCAGAGCGTCGGGAGGGCTCACTGCTGCCATCCCGTGTCCGAAAATCGGTACTGCAACGGGGAGGGGGAGGCTGCGCATGCGCAGAGCGTCGGGAGCGCTCACTGCTGCCATCCCGTGTTCGAAAATCGGTACTGCAACGGCCAGCGGAGGGGGAGGCTGCGCATGCGCAGAGCGTCGGGAGCGCTCACTGCTGCCATCCCGTGTCCGAAAATCGGTACTGCAACGGGGAGGGGGAGGCTGCGCATGCGCAGAGCGTCGGGAGGGCTCACTGCTGCCATCCCGTGTCCGAAAATCGGTACTGCAACGGGGAGGGGGAGGCAGCGCATGCGCAGAACGTCGGGAGCGCTCACTGCTGCCATCCCGTGTCCGAAAATCGGTACTGCAATAGCCGGGGAAAGGCTGCGCATGCGCAGAGCGTCGGGAGGGCTCACTGCTGCCATCCCGTGTCCGAAAATCGGTACTGCAACGGGGAGGGGGAGGCTGCGCATGCGCAGAGCCTCTGGAGGGCTCACTGCTGCCATCCCGTGTCCGAAAATCGGTACTGCAACGGGGAGCGGAAGGCTGCTTATGCGCAGAGCGTCGGGAGGGCTCACTGCTGCCATCCCGTGTCCGAAAATCGGTACTGCAATAGCCGGGGAAAGACTGCGCACGCGCAGAGCGTCGGGAGGGCTCACTGCTGCCATCCCGTGTCCGAAAATCGGTACTGCAATAGCCGGGGAAAGGCTGCGCATGCGCAGAACGTCGGGAGCGCTCACTGCTGCCATCCCGTGTCCGAAAATCGGTACTGCAACGGGGAGGGGGAGGCAGCGCATGCGCAGAACGTCGGGAGGGCTCACTGCTGCCATCCCGTGTCCGAAAATCGGTACTGCAATAGCCGGGGAAAGGCTGCGCATGCGCAGAGCGTCGGGAGGGCTCACTGTTGCCATCCCGTGTCCGAAAATCGGTACTGCAACGGGGAGGGGGAGGCAGCGCATGCGCAGAACGTCGGGAGGGCTCACTGCTGCCATCCCGTGTCCGAAAATCGGTACTGCAACGGGGAGGGGGAGGCTGCGCATGCGCAGAGCGTCGGGAGCGCTCACTGCTGCCATCCCGTGTCCGAAAATCGGTACTGCAACGGGGAGGGGGAGGCTGCGCATGCGCAGAACGTCGGGAGGGCTCACTGCTGCCATCCCGTGTCCGAAAATCGGTACTGCAATAGCCGGGGAAAGGCTGCGCATGCGCAGAGCGTCGGGAGGGCTCACTGTTGCCATCCCGTTTCCGAAAATCGGTACGGCCGGGGGCGGGGGCGGGTCTTAGTTAGGTCATTGTCTACCAATTAGGAGCCTTTGTATTTGCATCACTGGTTACTAGAATTATCGCCCGAACGGTGTCCGAATATCGGTACTGCAACGGCCAGCGGAGGGGCGCGCATGCGCAGAGCGTCGGGAGCGCTCACTGCTGCCATCCCGTGTCCGAAAATCGGTACTGCAACGGGGAGCGGAAGGCTGCGCATGCGCAGAGCGTCGGGAGCGCTCACTGCTGCCATCCCGTGTCCGAAAATCGGTACTGCAATAGCCGGGGAAAGGCTGCGCATGCGCAGAACGTCGGGAGGGCTCACTGCTGCCATCCCGTGTCCGAAAATCGGTACTGCAACGGGGGAGGGGGAGGCAGCGCATGCGCAGAACGTCGGGAGGGCTCACTGCTGCCATCCCGTGTCCGAAAATCGGTACTGCAATAGCCGGGGAAAGGCTGCGCATGCGCAGAGCGTCGGGAGGGCTCACTGCTGCCATCCCGTGTCCGAAAATCGGTACTGCAATAGCCGGGGAAAGGCTGCGCATGCGCAGAACGTCGGGAGCGCTCACTGCTGCCATCCCGTGTCCGAAAATCGGTACTGCAACGGGGGAGGGGGAGGCTGCGCATGCGCAGAGCGTCGGGAGGGCTCACTGCTGCCATCCCGTTTCCAAAAATCGGTACGGCCACGGCCGGGGGCGGGTCTTAGTTAGGTCATTGTCTACCAATTAGGAGCCTTTGTATTTGCATCACTGGTTACTAGAATTATCGCCCGAACGGTGTCCGAATATCGGTACTGCAACGGCCAGCGGAGGGGAGCGCATGCGCAGAGCGTCCGAAGCGCTCACTGCTGCCATCCCGTGTCCGAAAATCGGTACTGCAACGGGGAGGGGGAGTCTGCGCATGCGCAGAGCGTCGGGAGCGCTCACTGCTGCCATCCCGTGTCCGAAAATCGGTACTGCAATAGCGAGGGGGAGGCTGCGCATGCGCAGAGCGTCGGGAGGGCTCACTGCTGCCATCCCGTGTCCGAAAATCGGTACTGCAACGGGGAGCGGAAGGCTGCGCATGCGCAGAGCGTCGGGAGGGCTCACTGCTGCCATCCCGTGTCCGAAAATCGGTACTGCAATATCCGGGGAAATGCTGCGCATGCGCAGAGCGTCGGGAGGGCTCACTGTTGCCATCCCGTTTCCGAAAATCGGTACGGCCACGGCCGGGGGCGGGTCTTAGTTAGGTCATTGTCTACCAATTAGGAGCCTTTGTATTTGCATCACTGGTTACTAGAATTATCGTCCGAACGGTGTCCGAATATCGGTACTGCAACGGCCAGCGGAGGGGCGCACATGCGCAGAGCGTCGGGAGCGCTCACTGCTGCCATCCCGTGTCCGAAAATCGGTACTGCAACGGGGAGGGGGAGGCTGCGCATGCGCAGAGCGTCGGGAGGGCTCACTGCTGCCATCCCGTGTCCAAAAATCGGTACTGCAACGGGGAGGGGGAGGCTGCGCATGCGCAGAGCGTCGGGAACGCTCACTGCTGCCATCCCGTGTCCGAAAATCGGTACTGCAATAGCCGGGGAAAGGCGGCGCATGCGCAGAGCGTCGGGAGCGCTCACTGCTGCCATCCCGTGTCCGAAAATCGGTACTGCAACGGGGAGGGGGAGGCTGCGCATGCGCAGAGCGTCGGGAGCGCTCACTGCTGCCATCCCGTGTCCGAAAATCGGTACTGCAACGGGGGAGGGGGAGGCAGCGCATGCGCAGAACGTCGGGAGGGCTCACTGCTGTCATCCCGTGTCCGAAAATCGGTACTGCAACGGGCAGCGGAAGGCTGCGCATGCGCAGAGCGTCGGGAGGGCTCACTGCTGCCATCCCGTGTCCGAAAATCGGTACTGCAACGGGGAGGGGGAGGCTGCGCATGCGCAGAGCGTCGGGAGCGCTCACTGCTGCCATCCCGTGTCCGAAAATCTGTACTGCAACGGGGAGGGGGAGGCTGCGCATGCGCAGAGCGTCGGGAGCGCTCACTGCTGCCATCCCGTGTTCGAAAATCGGTACTGCAACGGCCAGCGGAGGGGGAGGCTGCGCATGCGCAGAGCGTCGGGAGCGCTCACTGCTGCCATCCCGTGTCCGAAAATCGGTACTGCAACGGGGAGGGGGAGGCTGCGCATGCGCAGAGCGTCGGGAGGGCTCACTGCTGCCATCCCGTGTCCGAAAATCGGTACTGCAACGGGGAGGGGGAGGCAGCGCATGCGCAGAACGTCGGGAGCGCTCACTGCTGCCATCCCGTGTCCGAAAATCGGTACTGCAATAGCCGGGGAAAGGCTGCGCATGCGCAGAGCGTCGGGAGGGCTCACTGCTGCCATCCCGTGTCCGAAAATCGGTACTGCAACGGGGAGGGGGAGGCTGCGCATGCGCAGAGCCTCTGGAGGGCTCACTGCTGCCATCCCGTGTCCGAAAATCGGTACTGCAACGGGGAGCGGAAGGCTGCGCATGCGCAGAGCGTCGGGAGGGCTCACTGCTGCCATCCCGTGTCCGAAAATCGGTACTGCAATAGCCGGGGAAAGACTGCGCACGCGCAGAGCGTCGGGAGGGCTCACTGCTGCCATCCCGTGTCCGAAAATCGGTACTGCAATAGCCGGGGAAAGGCTGCGCATGCGCAGAACGTCGGGAGCGCTCACTGCTGCCATCCCGTGTCCGAAAATCGGTACTGCAACGGGGAGGGGGAGGCAGCGCATGCGCAGAGCGTCGGGAGCGCTCACTGCTGCCATCCCGTGTCCGAAAATCGGTACTGCAATAGCCGGGGAAAGGCTGCGCATGCGCAGAACGTCGGGAGCGCTCACTGCTGCCATCCCGTGTCCGAAAATCGGTACTGCAACGGGGAGGGGGAGGCTGCGCATGCGCAGAACGTCGGGAGCGCTCACTGCTGCCATCCCGTGTCCGAAAATCGGTACTGCAACAGGGAGCGGAAGGCTGCGCTTGCGCAGAGCGTCGGGAGGGCTCACTGCTGCCATCCCGTGTCCGAAAATCGGTAGTGCAATAGCCGGGGAAAGGCTGCGCATGCGCAGAGCGTCGGGAGCGCTCACTGCTGCCATCCCGTGTCCGAAAATCGGTACTGCAACGGGGAGGGGGAGGCAGCGCATGCGCAGGACGTCGGGAGGGCTCACTGTTGCCATCCCGTTTCCGAAAATCGGTACGGCCACGGCCGGGGGCGGGTCTTAGTTAGGTCATTGTCTACCAATTAGGAGCCTTTGCATTTGCATCACTGGTTACTAGAATTATCGTCCGAACGGTGTGCGAATATCGGTACTGCAACGGCCAGCGGAGGGGCGCGCATGCGCAGAGCGTCGGGAGCGCTCACTGCTGCCATCCCGTGTTCGAAAATCGGTACTGCAACGGCCAGCGGAGGGGGAGGCTGCGCATGCGCAGAGCGTCGGGAGGGTTCACTGCTGCCATCCCGTGTCCGAAAATCGGTACTGCAACGGGGAGGGGGAGGCTGCGCATGCGCAGAGCCTCTGGAGGGCTCACTGCTGCCATCCCGTGTCCGAAAATCGGTACTGCAACGGAGAGCGGAAGGCTGCGCATGCGCAGAGCGTCGGGAGGGCTCACTGCTGCCATCCCGTGTCCGAAAATCGGTACTGCAATAGCCGGGGAAAGGCTGCGCACGCGCAGAGCGTCGGGAGGGCTCACTGCTGCCATCCCGTGTCCGAAAATCGGTACTGCAATAGCGAGGGGGAGGCTGCGCATGCGCAGAGCGTCGGGAGCGCTCACTGCTGCCATCCCGTGTCCGAAAATCGGTACTGCAACGGGGAGGGGGAGGCAGCGCATGCGCAGAGCGTCGGGAGCGCTCACTGCTGCCATCCCGTGTCCGAAAATCGGTAGTGCAATAGCCGGGGAAAGGCTGCGCATGCGCAGAGCGTCGGGAGGGCTCACTGCTGCCATCCCGTGTCCGAAAATCGGTACTGCAACGGGGAGGGGGAGGCTGCGCATGCGCAGAGCGTCGGGAGCGCTCACTGCTGCCATCCCGTGTCCGAAAATCGGTACTGCAACGGGGGAGGGGGAGGCAGCGCATGCGCAGAACGTCGGGAGGGCTCACTGCTGCCATCCCGTGTCCGAAAATCGGTACTGCAACGGGGGAGGGGGAGGCAGCGCATGCGCAGGACGTCGGGAGCGCTCACTGTTGCCATCCCGTTTCCGAAAATCGGTACGGCCACGGCCGGGGGCGGGTCTTAGTTAGGTCATTGTCTACCAATTAGGAGCCTTTGCATTTGCATCACTGGTTACTAGAATTATCGTCCGAACGGTGTGCGAATATCGGTACTGCAACGGCCAGCGGAGGGGCGCGCATGCGCAGAGCGTCGGGAGCGCTCACTGCTGCCATCCCGTGTTCGAAAATCGGTACTGCAACGGCCAGCGGAGGGGGAGGCTGCGCATGCGCAGAGCGTCGGGAGGGTTCACTGCTGACATCCCGTGTCCGAAAATCGGTACTGCAATAGCCGGGGAAAGGCTGCGCATGCGCAGAACGTCGGGAGGGCTCACTGCTGCCATCCCGTGTCCGAAAATCGGTACTGCAATAGCCGGGGAAAGGCTGCGCATGCGCAGGACGTCGGGAGCGCTCACTGCTGCCATCCCGTGTCCGAAAATCGGTACTGCAACGGGGGAGGGGGAGGCTGCGCATGCGCAGAGCGTCGGGAGCGCTCACTGCTGCCATCCCGTTTCCGAAAATCGGTACGGCCACGGCCGGGGGCGGGTCTTAGTTAGGTCATTGTCTACCAATTAGGAGCCTTTGTATTTGCATCACTGGTTACTAGAATTATCGCCCGAACGGTGTCCGAATATCGGTACTGCAACGGCCAGCGGAGGGGCGCGCATGCGCAGAGCCTCTGGAGGGCTCACTGCTGCCATCCCGTGTCCGAAAATCGGTACTGCAATAGCCGGGGAAGGCTGCGCACGCGCAGAGCGTCGGGAGGGCTCTCTGCTGCCATCCCGTGTCCGAAAATCGGTACTGCAACGGGGAGGGGGAGGCTGCGCATGCGCAGAGCGTCTGGAGCGCTCACTGCTGCCATCCCGTGTCCGAAAATCGGTACTGCAATAGCCGGGGAAAGGCTGCGCATGCGCAGAGCGTCGGGAGGGCTCTCTGCTGCCATCCCGTGTCCGAAAATCGGTACTGCAATAGCGTGGGGGAGGCTGCGCATGCGCAGAGCGTCGGGAGCGCTCACTGCTGCCATCCCGTGTCCGAAAATCGGTACTGCAACGGGGAGGGGGAGGCTGCGCATGCGCAGAGCGTCGGGAGCGCTCACTGCTGCCATCCCGTGTCCGAAAATCGGTACTGCAACGGGGGAGGGGGAGGCAGCGCATGCGCAGAACGTCGGGAGGGCTCACTGCTGCCATCCCGTGTCCGAAAATCGGTACTGCAACGGGGAGCGGAAGGCTGCGCATGCGCAGAGCGTCGGGAGGGCTCACTGCTGCCATCCCGTGTCCGAAAATCGGTACTGCAATAGCCGGGGAAAGGCTGCGCATGCGCAGAGCGTCGGGAGGGCTCACTGCTGCCATCCCGTGTCCGAAAATCGGTACTGCAACGGGGAGGGGGAGGCTGCGCATGCGCAGAGCGTCGGGAGCGCTCACTGCTGCCATCCCGTGTTCGAAAATCGGTACTGCAACGGCCAGCGGAGGGGGAGGCTGCGCATGCGCAGAGCGTCGGGAGGGCTCACTGCTGCCATCCCGTGTCCGAAAATCGGTACTGCAATATCCGGGGAAATGCTGCGCATGCGCAGAGCGTCGGGAGGGCTCACTGTTGCCATCCCGTTTCCGAAAATCGGTACGGCCACGGCCGGGGGCGGGTCTTAGTTAGGTCATTGTCTACCAATTAGGAGCCTTTGTATTTGCATCACTGGTTACTAGAATTATCGTCCGAACGGTGTCCGAATATCGGTACTGCAACGGCCAGCGGAGGGGCGCACATGCGCAGAGCGTCGGGAGCGCTCACTGCTGCCATCCCGTGTCCGAAAATCGGTACTGCAACGGGGAGGGGGAGGCTGCGCATGCGCAGAGCGTCGGGAGGGCTCACTGCTGCCATCCCGTGTCCAAAAATCGGTACTGCAACGGGGAGGGGGAGGCTGCGCATGCGCAGAGCGTCGGGAACGCTCACTGCTGCCATCCCGTGTCCGAAAATCGGTACTGCAATAGCCGGGGAAAGGCCGGCGCATGCGCAGAGCGTCGGGAGCGCTCACTGCTGCCATCCCTGTGTCCGAAAATCGGTACTGCAACGGGGAGGGGGAGGCTGCGCATGCGCAGAGGCGTCGGGAGCGCTCACTGCTGCCATCCCGTGTCCGAAAATCGGTACTGCAACGGGGGAGGGGAGGAGGCAGCGCATGCGCAGAACGTCGGGAGGGCTCACTGCTGTCATCCCGTGTCCGAAAATCGGTACGGCCACGGCCGGGGGCGGGTCTTAGTTAGGTCTTTGTCTACCAATTAGGAGCCTTGTATTTGCATCACTGGTTACTAGAATTATCGTCGAACGGTGTCCGAATATCGGTACTGCAACGGAGAGGGGGGAGGCTAGGCATGCGCAGAGCGTCGGGAGCGCTCACTGCTGCCATCCCGTGTCCGAAAATCGGTACTGCAACGGGGAGGGGGAGGCTGCGCATGCGCAGAGCGTCGGGAGCGCTCACTGCTGCCATCCCGTGTCCGAAAATCGGTACTGCAACGGGGAGGGGGAGGCTGCGCATGCGCAGAACGTCGGGAGCGCTCACTGCTGCCATCCCGTGTCCGAAAATCGGTACTGCAATAGCCGGGGAAAGGCCTGCGCATGCGCAGAGCGTCCGGGAGGGCTCACTGTTGCCATCCCGTTTCCGAAAATCGGTACGGCCGGGGGCGGGGGCGGGTCTTAGTTAGGTCATTGTCTACCAATTAGGAGCCTTTGTATTTGCATCACTGGTTACTAGAATTATCGCCCGAACGGTGTCCGAATATCGGTACTGCAACGGCAGCGGAGGGGCGCGCATGCGCAGAGCCCCTGGAGGGCTCACTGCTGCCATCCCGTGTCCGAAAATCGGTAGTGCAATAGCCGGGGAAAGGCTGCGCATGCGCAGAGCGTCGGGAGCGCTCACTGCTGCCATCCCGTGTCCGAAAATCAGGTACTGCAACGGGGAGCGGAAGGCTGCGCATGCGCAGAGCGTCGGGAGGGCTCACTGCTGCCATCCCGTGTCCGAAAATCGGTACTGCAGCGGGAGCGGAAGGCTGCGCATGCGCCAGAGCGTCGGGAGCGCTCACTGCTGCCATCCCGTGTCCGAATATCGGTACTGCAACGGAGAGGGGGAGGCTGCGCATGCGCAGAGCGTCGGGAGCGCTCACTGCTGCCATCCCGTGTCCGAAAATCGGTACTGCAACGGGGAGGGGGAGGCAGCGCATGCGCAGAACGTCGGGAGGGCTCACTGCTGCCATCCCGTTTCCAAAAATCGGTACGGCCACGGCCGGGGGCGGGTCTTAGTTAGGTCATTGTCTACCAATTAGGAGCCTTTGTATTTGCATCACTGGTTACTAGAATTATCGCCCGAACGGTGTCCGAATATCGGTACTGCAACGGCCAGCGAGGGGGAGCGCATGCGCAGAGCGTCCGAAGCGCTCACTGCTGCCATCCCGTGTCCGAAAATCGGTACTGCAACGGGGAGGGGGAGTCTGCGCATGCGCAGAGCGTCGGGAGCGCTCACTGCTGCCATCCCGTGTCCGAAAATCGGTACTGCAACGGGGGAGGGGGAGGCTGCGCATGCGCAGAGCGTCGGGAGCGCTCACTGCTGCCATCCCGTGTCCGAAAATCGGTACTGCAACGGGGAGGGGGAGGCTGCGCATGCGCAGAACGTCGGGAGCGCTCACTGCTGCCATCCCGTGTCCGAAAATCGGTACTGCAATAGCCGGGGAAAGGCTGCGCATGCGCAGAGCGTCCGGGAGGGCTCACTGTTGCCATCCCGTTCCGAAAATCGGTACGGCCGGGGGCGGGGGCGGGTCTTAGTTAGGTCATTGTCTACCAATTAGGAGCCTTTGTATTTGCATCACTGGTTACTAG